>NC_139037.1:38795829-38890829 GCF_964662115.1 Mustela nivalis
TATCAGAAGGAAGGGATCTGGTCACCAGGACCGTAGCAAACACCTAGTCCCGAGGCTATGGCTTGACGGCATCTCTGTGCTTTCCCGTGGGTCCCTCCCACGGCCGTGGACCTTCCTACCAGCCCAGTGCCACAGCTAACTGCATCTAATTAACTTCAGCTGAGTCCCCTCCATGGTCTCCTGAAGTCTGAGCCCAGCAATCTGAGGAGATGCTCTCCCTGGGTGAGTCGATCTGGACATTAAAGCATGCATCAACCCCATCCCGTTAAAAGTCACTCAGTTCGTTCCCTTAAAGAAAAAGAACAGCAAGACTCAGGGAGAGACTTGAGGAAAGTGTGGATCACCACCTAACAACTTAGCAACGCTACAGAAACAAGCGAGCTATGAATAGCAGGTGCCACGAGCTCGCCGGGCTCCGCTGGAGATAAAAGCAGCAAGCTATAAACACAAAAGGCTTCTATCCAAAAATACAGAAAATTATTTTTTTATTCCTTACGAATTTTGCACATAAAGCATTGTTGCCAATAAATATTTTAAAGGCTTTGTTGGCAATTAAATCTATGTAGACACATATGTATGGATACATATACGTGAAAATCGTTCAGTGAGACACGATTAAACCCCATTAAAGAAGTGAAAATGTCAGAAGCGAGTGTGCAGGTGGACAGAACCGCCCCAGGCCCCTTCGCCTGAGCTTTTCATGCAATCCCTCTCCACAGGAGCCTGACGTCCCCATGAGGGGGAGGCAGCCAGGCCCCAGGAAACCACGGGCCAGCCGCCCAAGTACTCAAGGCCCCTTGAAAGCACCACCAGGCAGAGAGAAAGTTTCAACCCAGAGAACCTCAAAGAGGAGAAAACAGCCACTGGGACAAAAACAACAACAAAATGCTTTTCCTCACCCTGGGACCCGGGGCTCAGAAGTAAGCGGAATGGGGGCGGGGAAGCCGGCTTCCTCTCCTGCAAGACAGCTGGACCCCAAAGGCACAGTCCCCAGGGAGAGAAGGGATGGGCCCTTTGGTGTCGAATTCTTTCCAAAATAAACGGCTGATACAAGGAACTGCGAGTTTCTTATCAAATGTTCCTGAACTAACACCTCATTGGGACAGTGTGGCTCAGGACTCACAGCTTAGAGCTGGGAATGATTTTAAGACTCCGTAAGACCAAAGGCAGAAACCTGTTCCCTTGGAGGGTTTGATCCATGCCAAACTTCCCATTACACAGGTATAGCTTCTTAAGCTGAGTAACAAAAGACCTGCAAACTGGGACCCAACCTGAGAGGCACACCTTTCCCACTGGGCCCCTCCCAGCAGGCAGGTGTCCCAGACAGCAAAGGCACCCAAAGCACCCCAGGTAAGTGTTCACATCTGAGCTTTTAGCACCAAGGCTGCTGGCCTGCATGAGATCTTCTTTGACTTGCCTCATCCCCTCCTAATACGTTATGATCTGTCCCTGCTGTCGCAAGTGGTTTGGGGTCCTTCACTGTGGCTGCTCTGTAATAGTCCGTGGAGTGAGTATTATTTAACCTTAAAAAAAAAAAAAAAAAGAAGATGCTCCAGGCAAAAGATGTCTTTCTGAGAGCCTCCACCTGCAGTGACAAATCTGCTGTGTGCTCCCGGGCCCCCTGGTGAGGGGCAGTGTCTGCAGTTTTTCTTGTGTTGGAGGTTGGAGGCTTCCTCAGCCCCTTCCAGGGAGGGGGGCGCCTGCTCAGAGGGACCTGAATAATGGACCTCTCCCCGGACCTAAGCCTTTAAACAGGTTGTTGTAATTAAGACATGGCTAGGTGCCGGCCAAGAGACCGTGCTCCTGACCACCTGGCCACAGAGAGGCAGGCCCAGCACGCACCTGGCTAAGGGAAGGCGGGGCTAGGACGCCCCCTGGCTAAGGGGAGACGGGCCCAAGACACTTCTGTCTCCCTGACTTGGCCCACTGGGCTAGCAAGGAGGCCGCAGGCCCCTGGCACTCAGGGGTGCTTTGGGAAACGTTTTTAATCTCTGCTTGCAGGATGGTCCCGGGTCCTAAGCAGCGCTGAACTCCAGGACGAGTGGAGGAGAAGGCGGAGTGCCCTTCCCTAAGGGTTGTGTGGAGATGGTGAGCAGGTGTATAGCCCGGGCCATCCGGCCAGGCAACTTTATGATACAATCCCCCCAAGACATGAGTTTCTGCCTCGAGGCTTTAAAATCGTAGCTTGGCAAGTGTCAGCGTATTGTCTTGCACTTTTCGCTGCGTAAAGAACGTAAAATGGAGTTGCTGTCGCACCATGACAGCAATCGTGCACAAGTAAGATATAGTATTTTATCATTTTCTTTTCAAGTTCCTCCCTGCTCCCCCGCCCCCCACCAGCTCCTTATACTCCAAAATAATTCTCTGAACTGCACTCATCATTCTAGCATCCAGCTAGGCAGTGATGGCGTGGGAAGGCAAAGGCCTCTGCTCAGGGGGTGCTGGTACACAGGCGGGAATGGGTCCTGCTCTGGGGCACCCCAGCCCCACTGCCTGCCCTCACAGCACCCTCGGACCTGCCACTCCGATACCCCAAGATGCCTTTTGGAGGTACCATGTTGTGTTTTTTTTTTAGCTCCTCAATTCAGGAATGTACTTCTGGTTACTTTGACTCACCATCATGGGAGCCTCAGGCTCTGTCTGGGACTGCACTGAAAACCGAATGATGCTGGCGGCCGGTGTGTGTGTGTGTGTGTGTGTGTATAAAAACAGACTCAGGTCTGGGAAATGCAAGGCGCCCCACCAGAGTCAGGTGGCCAGGCCAAGAGCAGCATCCGATGGAGGTTATGCAGACGATGTGTAACCTCCATCAGCAACATCTGCAATAGCAGGCCCCGTGTGGGAAGCACAGCTTTCTCTCTAGGCTGTGTGTGTGTGTGTGTGTGTGTGTATGCACACGCAAGAGAGAAAAAGAGAGATTGCCTACAAGAGTTGAGGCCAGGACAAAAAGAAGTGAGAAGTACTTCATTTCTGAATGAATGACGAAATGAACGAATGAGTGAGTGAGTGTAAAAGAACGGACATGAGGGATCTGGTGACCTTCTGCCCGGCCACAAGAACATCTGATGTAAGAAATCGTCCGTACCAGGTCCGAGAGTTAGTGGTCCGGGTGCCTGGCTGAAAATTTGGAAAATAAAAGTGTTTCCATTTTTTAAATTAATTCTTTTTCTTAATTAATTCTTAATTCTTTAATTAATTTTTTTTCTTCTATCATCACACGTGTGCGTGTGTGTGTGTTATGGTCTATATTGCATTTGGCAACTTGCTTTTTCTCACACAACACTGGGTGGAGAGCACTTTTCTCCCATGGAAATTGTTTTAAGCAAGCCCATCTTAGTGAATGCTGAGAGAGCCCCAAAGGGGAGACTGTCCACACTCCCAGGGACCAGAGGCCACGTACCCCTAGAAGATAGCAGGCGCCCACCATAGCCCAGCACCGCAGTGATGCCGTCTGGCCCATGAGTTTCCATGACAGGCACCTGGCAATCTTTACTACTCAATGATTTGAAGTGTTTTAAAAATCAGGAAAAAAAAAAAAAATACTAGGAATCCACGATGAGCTCCCATAGTTAGGTTTCATAGTAATTTATTTCAGACATCAAGACACATGAGCCTTGTCATTTAAGTAAAAAGACAAAGCATCATTCACTCAACACATATTTTTTTCTTTTGTATTTTTTTTCCTGATTTTTGTTGTGGTTTTCGTTTCTCACCTCTACAAGGATTCAGTGCCAACAAACTCGACAAAGTGGGAGCACCCAATGTTCCGTGCTCTCAGCAAGGAACCTCTGGCTTATGAAAACCCCGGGGGCTCCTCATTCGTAGACCCACAACGTGCCCTAGGAAACATACCAAGACCACCGGGAGGGCCTGGCTTCTGCCCAGCAGATACATCAGGACAGACCCACTGCAGCCCCTGCCCCAGCATGGGAACCTCCGTCCGCGATCGCCTTCCCACACTGCCACACACCTTGAAAAGGTGTTTGTCCCAAATGGTGATGGCTGTGGCTCTGCACCGGTGGCTGGGAATGTTGTGGAGTCTTCCCTAGGCCACCTCTCCATGCCCCACAGGAGGCACTGTGGACCGCACGCTGCGTGTGTGTGGGGCAGCATGTCTAAGGCACGCCATGGGAGGCTGGCTCTCGGGCGTGAGGTCACCTTGCATGCAGAAGGCCCCTGGGTCCGTGCACAACCGCCCAGTGCGGGCCTACAGTACGAGAGAGGCACGTGGGATCCAAGCCCTAGGAAAACAGCCAATGAAACGTTTAAAGCATTACTATTATTTTGGGGGTTAGCAGACCTGTGAGTTTTCCATAATTAGAAAGCAACTGTTGGAATTTTCACTTCTAATGTTCATGATTTGACTCTTCAGAATGAAATCTCAAGGAGCGAGATTTGGCCCCCAAATTAGTTCTCACAGTTGACTTAAAGCCCCTTCCCCGTGAACCCAACTGTTCCAAGACTAGGACAACTAGTATCATTTATGTGGATGTCTAGATTTCTCAGAAGCCATTATAGCATTAGTAAGGACTCCGACTACAGATACGACTTCTGGAAGCTGAAGCCAAGAGTACTTTCCTTCAAGCCCGTCCCAAACCCAAAGAGCGAGCAGAGGTACGAGGCCAGACCTGGACATAGCCGCAGCCGGGGCCCCCGGGGTTGGAGGCTCAGGGCCCCCTTTGGCCCATCATCTGCCGACCTACCGGTTTCTGGGACTTCCTAAAATCTGCCCAGGCAGCATTTCCCACCAACTTCCTGACACAATAGGCCCACTGCTTCCAAAACAAGGGACAACAGCCCAACTTAGAGAGGCGAAGTATCCTTGTGCAATTTAGGCCAAGTCCAGTGGGGAAGACACTTTAAAATTAGAGAATCTCTGGGCACAATGATTCCATGGAAGCACAATGATATTTTTTTTTCCCTCAATTCCATGAGTGGAAAGTGAAGAAACCATTTTCATATGAGCATATTTTTCTCCAAGGAACAGTTAGGAAAATGCTGATGTGGTGCCTCAATACATTTTACTACAATGCCATCAATTACATAAAAACACAATTAAGTCACTGTTTCAAAATCCTTAAATATTATTCAGCCAAAACCCAAAAGGACATTTTCAGTGTTCTCTGGTCATTATCTAAAAAGCCGCGTGCGGTAGCCAGCCCCCTCGGCCGCACTGTGCAGGAGCTAAACATAGCTAACACAGCTAACACAGTCACAGCGCCTCTCTGTCCCGGCTGCCGAGCTCTCGAAGCATCCTCAGGTGACAGGGACGCCAAGGGGAGCAGCCTTCCGCAGCCCCAGCACAGAGCCAGGCTTTAAATCACTCCATGCCTTCGACAGTTGGGTTCAGGCAGGAAATGACCACGAGAACCTGGGCTGATATCTTTCCAATTCTGGACCTCGGCTCTCGTGTCCATCAAACGAGGCCGTCAGTCCAGCTGACTGTAAAGGGTCTCTGATCCTGGGAACTTAATACCTATTTTCTGTCATCCTGGAAATGTGAATAAAAAGGGCCCTAAATCTGAGATTCACACTGGGGATTCGTATCCTTTTTTTAGATGCCTGGGGACACGCTTAGCCCCTGCGAGGCGGGAGGAGGGGTTGCCGGCCGTGATTCTGGATTACCTAAGTTCTGACAGCCAGCTAACGTCACGAGCACACTCCCACGTTGCTGTGGGAAGGGAAATGCGTGCAACCTTTTTGGAGAACAATTTGGATATTTATCATTTTGCTCCCTGAACATACCCTTCCGGCTAACAATCCCACCTTAAGGACTGGATCCCGTAAGGGATGTCAACGGCAGGGCATTCCCGCACAGGGAGGACGCGTGATGCCCCGTGTGGCCGCGCCAGCCGAAGGGAAGACCGGGAGCGAGCCAAACGTCCACCCGGAAGGGACATTCATTTGCTGGAGTCAATGCCACCCTCAGAAGGCATGAGGTGGCTCTGTGTCACATCATACCATGTAAAACAAGGAACACAACACGACAGGGTAGAACGTGGTCACTGGGAGATGGATTTTGCCACCGTCTTCTCGTGGAACTCTAACGCAGATGGCAAAGTTGAAAGAATTTTACCCACATACCCACCCACCACCTAGATTCTAACTTTAACTTTTTCCTTTACTTGCTTTATCACATATGTGTCTATCCATCCATTTGTGTGTCTTCATTTTTGGATGCGTGTCAAAGCAAATCACAGATATCGGAGATACATTTTTAGTGGCAGAGAGAAAGGTACAATGTAGAGTGTATGTGTGCGTTCGTGATTTTAAAGATCTAGGAAGATATACCACAGGCTGGGAACAGGGCTTGCCCCTCGGGAGGGGAGCTCCCATTTAATTGTTTGCCCTTTGGTTCGCCTGGATTTTGTATTATGTGCATTATTGCTTTTTTAATAAAAAAATTAAAATGCATTTAGTTTCATGAAGGGGAAGCTACTGTCAAACCTTTCAGGGCTCTGTATCTATAGCTTCTGTAGAGTAGCCCCGAACACACAGAAGCCTGTGTGTGTGTGCATGCGTTATGTGTGTGCACACACGTGTGTGTGCATGTGTGTATGTGTGTGCATGCCCGCCCACGCCCGGATGCTTTGAGCCTTCAGAGTGAGAGTGGTGCCTGCCTCTCGTGAGATCTCCCTCTGTGTCACTTTCTCATGGAGCTGAAATGTCAGGGTGGGGGCAAGTATCTTATGGAGACTCATTATTTAATTTCCATGAAAGCAGCCGGACAAGGCGGCGTGTTTGCTGCTGTTTGAGAGCGCGGAGCACATGGAACCCATTAGAGACCGGCAGCCCCTCTGCGTAAGGCTAGCTGTGCTGAGTGCCTGTGTCTCAGCCTCACTTACTGTAAACATCTGTGCAACTTCAAATAAATATCCTCCCAGAATCTCATGCAGCCCTGAGTCCTGCTAGAAACCCTGAGCAATGAGGACGGGTATGCAAGGGCCAGGGAAACCCAAACCCCCAGAAAAGAAGTACGGCCCTGCCTTAGAAACGCCGCAGGAGGTATCCTGGAGGGGGTGTGACCATCCAGAATGGGACTTCCTCCTGACAGCGTTCAATCAGGCTGCTGAGAGGCACCGGTTTGGTTTCTTAAAAGCAGCAGCAAACGAATAAAATGCCATAAGAAAACATACATAATTATCATGATCACGTTGAGCAGTACTGTGGGCCAAACATTTAAAAAAAAAAAAAAAATTCTACAGCAACACTTGCTGTATTCACCCGGTTCCTTTCTTTCCTAAGACCTGGCGCTTGGCATGCTAGATTTTGAGCCTCTGGGCCATGAACCGTGTGTCTGCTCACAGCGACGCTCCTCCATAGACATTCTAGACCCTGGGAATCACACTCTATGTTTTAGAGAACACACAATAAAAACACACACACAAAAAAATACAAATAATTAAAGACGTGATGAGTTATATCAACCTATCAGGATAAATACCTGAAATCCTTCCTTCCCTCGACTTGAAAAGGACCCAGCAGCTTATGAGAGGAGAAAAAAATGTAAATTGCTAGCATTTTGCTTATTCTGTTTGAAAACATGCATGAGGCGAGTTTCAAACACTCCCTTTGGTAAAAACAAGACGTGGAAAAAATAATTTCAACCAGGGTACACACCTATGCGCCACACATATACTTAAATACGTATGCGTGCACAAACAGGCACACTTACACACACAGTCTATCTATATATATAAACACACATGATCTACATGCAACTGAACCAGGCATTTTACTTAAAGACAACAGTATGCAGGCAATCTGTATTTTATTACATACCTGAAAAAATATCCTGCATGCTACCTACATCTCAAAATTCAATACCCAAAATGAAACTAATTATATGGGGGGGGGGTTGGAAAGATAGAAATGAGAAAGTGAACTATTATATTCTCTTATTTGCTCAATGCCCTCCCTTTCTAGGGTTTCTTCGGACAGTGTTTCTAGTTGCATCTGCGAACCAATACATCGACTGTCAGATCACTAAGGCGTTTGACAACATCATTTTAGAACCTGTAGTTACTGAGATATCAATAATTAAATGCATTCAGTCCACACTTTGTTCTTGTGGGTCTCAGCTATTTATCTCTGTCCTCTGAAGAAGCTAATGGTATAATGGGCAAAACATCAAGAATAATTAAGAAAAACGTTGCTATAAACTCTGTCAGAAGAAATATAACTTTCACCCAGGACCCATCCCCCCGGTATCCACACGTCTTGCTGAAAAATGAAACGATACCCCCATCCAACAGGGAGTTTGCTCAGTCTCCACCTCAGGGAACGACCCTGTGGCATCCCCGAGTGGTTCCTCTGCCTGGATGTGTGGGAAAGGCCTGGACGTGGGCAAGAATCCTGGGCTGCAAAAATGGGAGGGGGAGGCAGGCAGGGGCAGGTCCTGCCGGCGACCTGGGCGCCTCTGCCAGGCCCAGGCTAGTGGGGGTGGGGGTGGGAGGGTCAGGCTCTCTGGGGCCGGCCTGGCTGCCAAGCAGCAGCAGGGCTAACCTGCTCCCGGTCGACCCCGGTCTAACCATCGATGCTTCGGGCTTGTCTGCATCATCAGGTGGTCCTAACACAGAAGTTTCGAGAATGTCTTGTTCTAGGACTGGCCAGTTAAATTGTAAGGAACAGGTTCACTGTGCTTTCAGAGTCGGTTGCAAATAAAAAGGGAGAAATTGTTATTATTTTTTCTTACCGGAAGAGTCAGGCCTGATACCTGGGAATCTAAGCTTCCGAGGAAAAGATGCTATCTTAAATCAGTTAACAGTTAATGACAACACCACATACTACTGCAGACATTGTAATTTAAGAATAAAGAATTAGCTGGGAGCTTAGCAAAGGGAGTCAGCCTTGATGAGGCAGTCTCTCAGACAAACCCGTGTCCTCCATCTGCATATCCCTGCAAAAATCTCTATTTTAGTGGTCGCCTACATGGGAGTAGTTGCCACCACTGCCTGCTTGTGTGTGACTTGTTAGTCATCCCCCCGGACGGGTGGCACGTCAACTCCCCCGACGTCTACCTGTAAACTTCAAAGAGCCACACTTGTACAAGTCAACGCTCCTGTATCTTCATTAAATTATACAAGCCTCCCAATCTTTGTAAGCAAATTTATTACACTGAGCACGGATATCTTGTTATTAATGACAAAGATATGGAAAACGCGGGATTGAAATAAGCTGCCCAAACTTAAGGGGAAGGAACATTGCAGGAACTGCTTTGTCAACCCTAATTGTGTAATTACTTCTTGGCTTGGTCACCTAAGCTCGGAGCAAGAAATAAGAGACAGTGGTAATTTCTTACTGCTGAAATGAAGGTGTCAAACTGTCTTGTGTGTTCTGTGTAAGCAGAGCTAAAGTTTACATTTATATCATGTTACCACAATTACAATCTTCCAGAGCACGGCGAGAAATTAGTGGTGGAAGGTCAGCCCTCGCAACAGGCACACCGAAGTGTGCTTGCACAAACATTTATTTAATTTAACCAGAGTGAAGGCATATCTGCTTTTGGTCACAGTCTCGGCCTCGGCTCACCAGCGAAATCGGCCAACTGCTACCAGCAACTTGCATCCTAATAGCAATAAAATAATCTTTAAAACCGGTGTTAATAAAGTGGCTACTAATAATAACTAACCACTAGATGGCTTTAGATTCTTCACCCCCGGAATATCTGAAGGTGAATTAGTCATGGTCTTTGGGGCTGTCTGCTTACCTGGATAAAAGGCTGGTGTCAAGGCCACAGGTCCAGGTGAGCCCCCCTGGGGAGGGCCCTGGGGTGCCAGCGCACCTGGGACAGGGAGGGCCGCGGGGGACTCTGCTCCCTGCCCCCCTTCCAGGTGCAGTCTTAAGGACGAAGGCATACAGTCCTAGCTTCAGTGCCCCCGGCCTTCACACAGTGAGAAAAGGACCACATGCCGAAAAAATTTTTTTTCACACCAAGTACTAACCACTCCTCATTCTAATGAAAAATAAGAGAGCAGAGACACACGTAGGAAGAGAGAAAAAAAAAAAAAAATGAAATTCCATTATAACTGGCTTCCTCAAGCTCCAGCCTAGGATGTGAGTAATCACAAAAAGTGTAATATCAGCTTTTTCTGTTTTCCTTACACTGGGTTCCTCCTTTATTTCCTTTCAAAGAGGGTCAAGATCTTTTTCTTTTTTTTTTTTAATTCATAAAAGCTGCTTTGTGATTACTGAAAGGTTGGTTTCTCTCTGGAACCGCTCTGCTTTCCATGACAGTCTTAAATTGTTGGGGAGGGGGCAAAAAATAAGACTCATAAAAATCTCTAAGCCGCTAACCTGCACAGACCTCCAATCTCCTGCCCCACCTCACTTCCAGGCCTTCTGGAAACGTCTAACGGACAGGGGCAGCTCTAAGAGAGCTGGCCGGCACGCGCAGGCAGAGAGCCGCAGACAGAGGCCTTGGGAGACGCGCTCCATGCCGTGAAGTTGGGCCTGCGGGCTCCGGGTGCCTGCCATGCGGGTTCGGGGTGCCACGGCCCCCCTGGCCATGCCCTGCCCCATCACAGGCCGTGGCTTCCCACCGGTGGCATCCAAACGTAACTCCTCTAATCCATTCCCTCCTCGGCACCACCTCCCACCAGAAATTGCCAGGAGGGTGGGGAGATACAAACAACTGTAGATTCCTGACACGCTGTGTGGTCCACATCCCTCTGGACTCAAATCATCAATGAGCTTTTTAACAAGTAGTGAAGTTCTGCATAGAAAAGATGGGGGCAAAAACCGTCAGGAGCTCCTGTCTCCTATCAGTCATGCAGCCCGCGCGGGAGGCCGATCCCGGCCCCGGACAGAGGTGCTCAGAAACATGCTTTCCTGGCAGTTCCTGTTGGCAGGGAGGCGGCTCCGTCCAGGGAAGGCGGTCCGCGCCCCAGGGCATGGGACGCCCAGCATAGCTGCCTTCCAGGCAAAGATGGACAGGTCCCCAACTGCTGGTGGTGGGGGGACAGTGGGAAAGGCAGACCCTGTCAGGCTCATTGCACACAGAAAAGAGCCTCCTGAAATCTCCCTCTGCCTTGGAGCTCCCCTACTCAGCTACAGAATCAAGAACCCCCAAAACAGTGACCTCGTCCTCTGTCGAAAAGCTAAAGGAGAGAAACACGATGTGTCCCTGCCCTAAGAGAGACTCTGGGTGAACCAAAGCGTCTGAGAAACAGGGATCCTGCGGGAAACATGCACAGAGCAAAGGGCACCCTTCACGAGCTCACCTGTACTAGAACTTTAGGAAACACGGAATATGACCCCCATAGTAAGCCCTTTATTATCTATTTTTGCACACCGGCGAATTAAAAGGGGGCAAGCGTTTCTTTCATAGCTTGCACGAGCTTATTTTTTTTGTTGTCTTTACCACTATTTCCGGTCTGCTGGGCGTTGTTTTTAAAAATTAATCTGCATTCATGGGGCGCCTGGGTGGCTCAGTGGATTAAGCCGCTGCCTTCGGCTCAGGTCATGATCTCAGGGCCCTGGGATCGAGTCCCGCATCGGGCTCTCTGCTCAGCGGGGAGCCTGCTTCCCTCTCTCTCTCTGGCTGCCTCTCTGTCTACTTGTGATTTCTCTCTGTTAAATAAATAAATCTTTAAAAAAAAAAAAAAAAAAAAAAAAAAAAAAAAAAAAAAAAAAAAAAATTAATCTGCATTCATAGGAGCACCTCCCCCACCATCACGGTAATCCTAATTCCCGGTGGAGGGAGCCGAAAATGAGCCAGTGAAACTTTCCCACTGCCACTCTGTTCTGCTCACGGGGGCTGTAAAGGAAGGGAAGCGAAGTCCTCGGGTGAAGACGCATTTTCTGGAAATGTCACGGAGACCCAGGGAGAGGGAAGGACCCAGAGTTGCTGGGGACTGGGCTGGAGGCGCACTTGCCCTCTCGCTGTGGCCGAGTGCTCTAGGTCGTGTGTGTCCACCACTGGCCACCCACCGGGGTGTCGAAGCTGTCCGGTCCAGCCGTGACAATCTATTGATTTAAGAACAGACCGTCCATTTTCTGTTTCTAGACCAGAGCACGCCGTCCCTGCCCAAGAAGGGGAGGCTGTTTCTGAGGGCAGAGTGGCTGAGCACGGGCTGTGCCTGCTTTCCCGGCTGCGAAGATACCGCCCTGCCCCACCCCCTACTCCAAACCACCCATCCAGCACCGTTTCTCCCCTGGCAGAGACAACCTCGAGATAGGGATCCCGGACACAGGCGCCGCTTTTTCCATCGTGACCGGGTCTCCCAAAATGAATGCTTTCCATTCACAAAAAGTGTGCACATTGCTGCCGAAGGGCAAAAATTATCCTTCCATGATAAGAGCCTTTGTCATATTCTAACACCATAGTCTAAACACTGGCTCATCCCCTTGTTCCTGCGGTTGTCAATGAAGTGCTGTGCTCCGTGCCTTCTGACAATATAATCATCATAAACTTTATTATTACATCTGGAATTTCATGATATGCTCCGTAATGGATTACAAGAGGCCCAGCCCAGAACGCAGCTCCCCCAAACTCTGCCACAGTTCCAGTAACCTAACTGCTTAATAGTCCTGGAATGTATAAACAGTGCTAACTGCTGCATTCCCCACACCGACATGGCAGAAGGAGCCACCCAGCCAGCGGGTTCTGCGAGCAGAAGGCAATCTCCACGCGCCGAAGGGAAAACGTCCTCATGGGATGTAAACCGAGATCACGTTTTCGGGGGTGATGATGGCAGATTACCCGTAATCTGACGGGATCTGGGGGCTGACGCACGGAGGTTATCAGCTGTATTTGGGAACTGAGTTCCATAACGGAGTTTGCAGGAAACCACCTCCCATCAATACTCATGCTCGACCTGGTGGGGATTCTGGTGCAGAGAACTCTAATTCAGGGATGAGGAGAAGTGCCATGGTTCACTCTCTCTAATGCCACGAGCACCACGATAGGAAGGGGAGGGAAAAGCAGAGGAAAAGCCATCTTTTTCAGGCATGCAGTTAGACTGGCTAACACACCCTTCTAATAAGAGAAAAGACAGACAAAATAAAAACCAAGGGTGAAGGCCATACTAGAAAGTCCCTGAGAGCTGAGGCCACAGATGAGCTTCCCAGGAATGCAGGGCATTCTCCCCCGCGGCCCCCGCCCAGACAGAGCCCAGAGAAGAGCAGCTGCCCTCTCAACACTCCCCAAATCCAGAAGATGCTACCAGGGGGCACAGGAGCCCATTCCCTTCAAGCCAGAGGAGGTGCACGGGATGGGGAGGGCGCGGGGGAAGGACAGCCCCACTGGACCAGCACAGAAGCCCACAGGGCTCTCCCTCCCTCTTACTAACTCTAAACCAAACAGTCCCCTTACCCAGCAAATCCTTGGCTAAACCCCTGACATGCTATCTTGCTTTTAAACCATCCAGGGAGTACCACTGAATGTGCTGTTTGCCACCAAACACACACAAAAAACCACCTTCCCAATTTCCTCCCAACTTGGCACCCACAGGCCATGGGGCTGAGCTCAGAGGGCACGCAGGAGCGGACCCCGCACCCCTGTGTGGCCCAAGCTGCAGACGATGCGCACCCCCCACCCTGCCCTGCTCCGGACGGCCATCGAGCCGACCCAGGGACCACCTGTGACCAGCCAGGCTCCCTTCACCTGGGCCAGTGAGTTCCCGTTAAAAATGGCCCTGCCATCCACCTCGGCCAGGTTCCCGCACAAACGCTAATAAGTACTTGTTTGTTGAACTGAAAAATCATTACCGCAGAACACGTCAAGTAATGAAAGATGTTTTCCTTGGAGAAATGTTAAATACTTCACTTCTTTCCCAAGGAATGAGTACATGTGTTTCCAAATAATACCTTTCTCCCTCCCCGCCCACACCGCCTCAGTAAGTCTGGAGCTCCAGGACCCAATTTGAACAGACTCGTGTTGCATGGCTCCAAGAACCAAGAACATGCTGTTATTTTATTTATTTTCCTCTGCCCAGCTGACTACGTGTTTGTTCTATTACTTATTCACCTAACCATCTCAGTAAGAACCTCGGTCACGTAGCAGAGCGTCCGTACTGCCTTACTATTTTATACAGAAAAGCTCGAGAAAATAACACCACCGCCACCTCATACATTACAGCGATGGAGAATTCACTAATATATATGGAAGAGCCATTTTACTATAGGCCTAGAGCAAAAACAAAGGCAGGAAATGGAATGACAAGGGCGGGGGTGGGGGGGTGGGGAGGCACTGCACCACGTGGAAAGCTCTGGTAAAGGGTCTTCTCCTGCAAAGATGAATCCTTGCCCCCCTCCCCCCGCCCCTTCCAAAGTTTCTGTTGGGCAGAGGAGTCACGACTACTCCATCTTTGGTGTTCTGTTCTGGGGTCTTTTAAGCATTATTTAGAACATCTTTACCTCCAGGGAATCACACTGGTTAGTTCGGGCTTTCTTCCCCAGCCCCCCGCCCCCCCACCCTCGCCAGCCATGGCATATCTTAAGGCTTCCAGCAGCAGCCGAGGGTCGGGACCAGGTCTGCTCTGCGTCTCTGGCACCTGAGCTGAGAAAACCCGAAACGACTTCCAGGTAACCTTGTCTTGTGGAACTGCAGGAGAGACACGCGCGTCCCCTGGATAAAACACTTGGCTAGCACGTGGACGTGGGGGCTGGTGGATTCCCACGATGTCTTGCTGGGACATGACTTGGAATAGGGTGGCTCTATCCAGGCATGACCCCGGAGACACGGGTGACCCCTTTGTGTCTCCCCTTGCTTCTCATGGAAGCAATCATCCAGGGACAGAGACACTCCAATTGTGGCCAAAATGTACACTCGCAAAACCAAAACCTCCTCTAAAGAATGACCGAGGTGCTCTTCCCTCCCCACCAGGGTCCTCGGCCTCCCGCTTATTTTGTGGGACGTTTAAAACGGATGCCAAAGGTTACTTGGGAGAACAGGAAGAAGCATCACATCCTCGCCAAAGTCCCCCTAAAAATGACCTGCATGAACTTCTCAAAACTTAAAGACTTTCCTACACCCCCCAACCTTTTTTTTTTTTTTCCTCTTTTAAAGGGAAGCAAATTTCAACCTGATTTCACTAGCACTGAAGGTTGATGTTTTTTACCTGTGATTTCATAAATCTACCATAAATGTGGTTCCCAGGAAACTCGCTTCCTCTGCCCTCCCCTGATGAGCCGCCACATTTTGGAATCATCTTGGTTAACATTAGGCAACGTGCTTTCTCAGCCATTATCTGTAACGGGGAGATGACAACGGTAAGAATTTCTCCTGAGAGGGCCGAGAGGAATTACCTGACATCTCAGGAAGGCACCCGAGCCCAGGCCAGGCCTTCCCTGGTCGACACTGGCCTCCCGGCCCCACAGTGCCTTGCGGGTTATGGACAGACACGGCCCAAGAAAATGTCAACCTTCAAGTACAACGGCTAGGAAATCAGGAAACTCCGAAGTGTGACTGGAGAACTCAGAAGACCATGAAGGGACACTGGCTCAAGGACCCAGGTAGCAAGCAGAAGTCAAAGTCATCTGTTCCCTGGAGGTCAAGTTCTGAATAGCAATGCTTCCTCCAGCCACCTGAACAGGTGAGACCACCGCAGGGGCTCCAGGAAATCTGGCAGGTGTTTTTTCTTATCTGGGTATCTCTCTCTCTCTCTCTTTCACACACACACACACACACACACACACCCCAAAAGGCCAGTGTCATGTCATCCCTAGGGGGCTCCCGAAGTGCACTACGTACAGAAGGAGGACGTCACGCCCCCCCGGGGGTGCAGCCCCGGGGACTCCCTTGGGATGCCCCACACAAAATCCTCAGGGCTGTCGCTGGAGTTTCCCGTGTTCCCATCGGGTGCACCCTGAACGCGGCGTCCCAACTAAAAAAGCGTCGCTTTCTTCCTTCTCATGAATTCTAATATTCAAGCCTTTTTTCCTCCTGCTAATTTTAGTAGTCCTGCTATTCTTTGGGAAGAGAATGGTGTGAAAAATCAAGCATAGTATCCAAAAATAAAAGAGTAGATCTGTTTCAGGGCTTGCGGCATATTTAACTGAAAAGCAACTCCAGATATGCCACTTTCTATCTAGTCTTTAATACGTTTTCCAATTTCTCCAGAATATTTTAGCTTCAGAAAAGGCAAGGATGACTTCCTCATCTATGAATATTTTTGAGACTGAAATGGGCACCCGAAATTATTTCCAGACTGTAACTAGGAGGGTCTCCTCAGAACGGGATGCCAGGTTATCACTGGGGACGGAAGTCACCAACGCGCTTTGTGGGGCCACCCCAAGGTGGATTACAAATGCTCCTTCAGGAACCCAGAGCATATGCCCTTTGGAGTGTGTTCCCAGGCAGGTGAGCTGCTCTAGAGCTCTCCCCACGCTGCCTGTAGGTAGACCGTGTGGCCTGTTTGCCAAGACTTCTCCCTTCTTTAAAAAAAAAAAAAAAAAAAAATTTGTCTTATCTAAGAAATTCAGTTCCAACACAGCAGAACTGGGGAAGGACATGTGGTCCAGGTCAGCAGGGCCCCTCCAGTCTGAGGCTGTCCTCAAGAGCCTGGCGTGACAGCCCGAGGTGGCCCAGAGGACAGAAGCAGGGATGTTACCTGAAGACCCCAGCCCATGCCTCCTCTAGCCAGGGAAACCAGACCTCTGTGACAGAAAGTTAGAACTCTGTGTCAAGCCCTTCATGCAAACAATAAATATGACTTCTGCTCATAATCGGACTTTTTTCCAGCATCGTCTTTGAATGTTGAACCTTTTTCAATTAATTAAAAACTATGCACTGCCGAGTGCATATTTTATCTGCTCTCAGCTGCTTAAGTGTCTAGAAAAGACCAGGCAGTTTTTCTTTCTTTCTTTCTTTCTCTCTCTCTCTCTCTCTCTCTTTTTTTTTTTTTTTTCCAGGCAACCCAGAGCAAGTACTTGCAAGGGTCATATCTTTTTAATTATCTTTTCTCTCTTTGATTAATTATTCCGTCTGACAATAGCGTGTTTCTAATGCTATTCACCTGCCTTTGATGATTGACAACTTTTCTGTCTGATTCAGAGCAAACAGCTGCTGCCACAATCTCCTAGCAACCCGGGTGTGATGGATGAACCCCCAAGATGGATGGCTGCAATAAATCATGTCTCCAGCCATAAAACTGAGAAAAGGGGATAAGAAGGAAAGCGAACAAAAAACAAAACAAGGTTTCTTCCCATGAGTGCACTCCGTTCCTTACCAATTATACCTGAAATGGACTTTGCACCCATTAATAGCAAAGTTTTTCTAATCGGTAAAAATGGGAGGATGCCGTTTGTATCAAAGGTGTGTTTACAATTGTTCCTGCAAATGGGCACTTGTACTCCCAATTTCCTCCAACAGAGGCCAAGTGCAAGGGCAGAGGACCAAAGTTTTCCCTTCTTCTGTGAAGTCTCAGTGAGAAACAGTATCATCTTTTTACAGTCAGACGCAAGCCCAGGCACCAACTAAGGATATAAATCTGATTCTACCCAATTTTTGGCATCAGCTGGGCAACACCTAAAAGTGAATCCTAAGTGATCCTCGTGTGCAAGGCACTAGGAGGCTGATAAAGTTATTTCAAAATAAACACACACACACACACACACACACACAGTTGTGTTGCCTGGACTCGGTGAGAGAACAGCCACCTTTCTGTGTCTCTCCTGTTCGTGGCAGATGCAAGCTTTCTACGTGTCAGGGAAAAGTTTGTCCCAGAAGCAGCAAGAGATGCAAGATAGGAACATCCAGCCCTTCCGCCAATTCCTGATTCTCATTTCTTTAGATAAAAAACGACCGCAGCCTAACTTTCTGTCCCATCAATTTTTTAAATTAATGTCCACACTCTAAGCCATACAAGGAGCCCTAAATTTAATTAGCAGACCCAAATAAAGTCACATATTTAATAGAATGCCTGCCAATTAAATTTGCACTATCGGGGCTCTCCTGGTGGAGGAGACCCGAGCAGGAAGGCCAGCGGTTTCTTTTCTTTTCTCCACCGGGAAAGCAGGCAGCCGAGGCCTCCGCAGTAGAGCAGGCAGCCAGGCTGGCTCGCGCTGATTCTCCCAGCAGCTGGGGGCTCCATCCGTAAGCCAGCCTGCGTCCCTAACTACTTCCAGTAGGTGGGGGTGTCCCGGAGCAGAGCTCAAGGGTGCAAAAGAAACAGAAGTGATTAGCCGGGCCCGTGGAGGGGCCTGGAAACAGCTGTCCACATCAGTCCTGGTGGGGGTCTGCCGGGGCCTGCGAGGGGGACAGAGTGCAGACACAAAAGGGGAGGAGGCCGCTGGGAGCAGGGGCAGGGAGCCACAAAAGATCATTTTTTATCTGAAATATTCCCAAGACGTGGAAGTCTGTTTCTTCATCCTCACACTGCTAACCAAGCCAACCAGTCTTTTTTGAATAGTTATATTGTGCTATGCTTTTCAGATACAGATTTTTTTTTTTTTTTAAGCATGTCACAGAGTTTAAAAAATCAGGCAAGGGTCCTGGCTTTGGCAAGTACGGTCCTGTTTATATTTTAATGTTTCGTACGTGACTGCCTCTGTTGGGGGAAGTGAGAGGGGGAGACAGAGAGAGAGAGAGAGAAGTTGCCTGTTGGCTTTAGTGTAAATCACAGATCCTTCATTTTTCCCTTGGAAGACTGTCCTTGGAAATTATTCAAAATTAAAATCTCTCCCCCTTTCCTATTTTGGGGGGGGGGGTGCAGGGGTGTGTGTGCGTGTGTCTTCCATATTATAAATGGGAGGGCTCCTGTCTGGTCAGCAGCAGTGAGAACCCAAGGCCAATCAATGGACACACACACACACACACACACAGGCCCCTACCCTGCTCCAGCTCGTCCGACTCTCAAGTTACAGGTTTACACGGCAAGTCTAAATAATATTCAAAATGATAAATGGCACCCTGAGCCCAGCATCCACCATCAATCTTTCCTTAAGGAACATCCATCTTCAATAACGCATGTTTGAATCATGTGAAGCCAGGAGCCCTGAGATTCATTCCTACCCCTCACGAGCCAGGGTGGCTTGAAGGATACCTGTCAGCCCTGGTCGGCTGTGGCTGCTGTGTTCCTCGACGACCAAAGGGAAAAGACGGAAGGAAAAGAAGACGAGGAATGGGGGGGCGGGGGGTGTGGAGAGTCAGAAGAGCGTCAAAGGCTGAACAGTGTGGTTTAGCAGATAATATGAAAGAACATAACCTCTTCCGTGCCTCTGCCAATCTCGCGCCCGCCCCGCCACACACCCAGACAGCCATCCGCACCCGGAGCAGGCTCTCGCCTCGCCTCGCCCCTGCCTCTCCTCCCTCCTCCCTGTCCCTCTCGCCAAATCAGCAGCCTCTCTCTGCCAGCCACCGGTACAGGACTGGGAGGAGGAGAGAGCATCACAAGAACTGGGCTTCCCTCCCCTCCCCGTCGTCTGGCTGGGGCCCATATGATAAATGACATATGTCATTCTGTCAGGAGGGAAGGGTGGGTCAGTGATGTATGACTCCGCTGAAAAGGAAATCGACTGTTTGGCATGGTGCAGCTCTTCTCCACCAGGATTTAGTTCCAGAACTCTGAAATGAATTCTCCGACGTTTCAAGTGCATACTTAGGGCAGGCTGATGGGAGGCCTGGGGAAATCGTACTTTATCCTCCCCCTGCCCTTCCAATGGCAAAAAAAAAAAAAAAAAAAAAAGAAAGAAAAGAAAAAAAAGAAAAGAAAAGAAAAAGGGAAGAAAGAAAGAAAGGAAAAAAAAAAGGGGGGGGAAGAAACTAAGCAAGGTTCTGCCCCCAAATACCTGGAAAAGGCCACACGGGTGTCAAAGTCCCTAGCAGTCATACACTGTGGGTTATTAAAAATGTGACTTGGGAAGAGGGGCGGTGGGGGGGGGGGGAGAAATCCAGTGGAGAGTAAGGTTCGTCCTTTTATTTATTTATTTTTTAATGGCAAAGGGCTGACACAAAAGCAAGATAAAAATTAGCATGTTTGAAGTAATCGTCCCGCAGCTTGACATCTGCATAGTAAATTTTAAAGGAAAAAAATGTGTCAGACAGCCATGAGCCGCTTCACCCTCCCCCCTTTCATTAGCTCACTGCCAGGGTGGCACTGCTGAACCTCATTACGGCAAGAGGATTTATGAAGCTGAACCCAATGGCAAAGAAAAGGCATCTGTCAATAATTGTAGGGAGCTGCACTCACAGCTTTGAAATCTCATTAAGTATGCAGTTATCAGGCATAAAGATCAAAAACATTACTCAACTCCGACAGAATCTTATGGAGGAACATTAATTAGCAACAGGCCTACAGTACAAAAAAAAAAAAAAAAAAAAAAGGAAAAAGAAAAAGAAAAAAAAAAAAAACACAGACTTCCTCTCACACCTGCCCAACCCACAAACCTAAAGCAACACTCCCCCTCCCGCCCGAAAAAAAATAATTCCAGGCATCTGAGACTGATCAAGAACATGAAACAGGAGAGACTGCACACAGAAAGAAGAGGGAGGGAAGGGGTGAGCCGCGGCAGGGAGGAGGGAGGGAGGGGAGGGGGGGGAGGGCGGGGAAATTCGGTTGAGAAAGGCTTGGCTGTGAGAAGAGAAAAGGAAGAAGCTGTCAAATTTGAGAAGGATGTCAGTGCTGGCCCTGATTACAGGGGCCTATGGAGTTCTCAGACCTTTTATCATCCTCGCCATCAAAACCAGCCCAGCTCACCGCAGGAGGGCTGATGGCGCGGCCTGGCTGCAGCCGGCCGGCAAGGGCCCAGCCAGGAGGACCCTCTTACCTGGCAGGCAGGATGCCGTGGGCCCAGCGCCCAGGAGGCAAGCCCCGCCATGCCTTCTTCTGCAGCGGCACCCTGGCCTGGTCTGTGTCCAGCTGACCAGAGCCACGGCCAGGGCCAGACCCAGCTCTGCAGACCCAGGGCACCGGTCTGGGGACTCACGGCTGTCACTGTCCATCTGACCACCGTCTGAAAAACACCCTGATCTTCCTCTGAAGAGACTCTGGCACCCCCTCTCCCACGTACACTTTCTCTCATTTGATTTCTGAATATGACTGATCCGTGTGCTTAGCGCTTACGACACACTGCAAAATAAAATACAAGTGTGGAGGATTCCCATCCTGACTGTAAAGCCAACTCTGGGTCATGAGGCTTCATGACCTTTGCAGCACACGGGACAGGGTGCAGTTGGGGACAGACGTCAAACGGACTCCAGGATAGCCACGGAGGGAAGAAGAAAAAAAAATCAAATGACATGCTTCTTCAGCCACCACATTCCCCACCTCCTGCAAGCTACCCTGGCAAGAATAATTGACACATGTTTGGAAACCTCCCACGAGGATTATGTGCACGGGGTCTCAGGCGAAGTTCTCTCCCGTCCTATGCTGGCCTGCATCCAGGGTAGGCGCACCAAGGCTTGGGGACAGTTCTCAAATACTGCCTAGGTTCTGTCCAACAGGCAACCGCAGCCAAACTCCTTGGCACACGGTGCCACAGTCAGGCATGGCCCCCAAGGTCCCCTATGAAAGGTGGAGAAGAGTAACGGTAGTAGCAAGAAAGCCTTTATTCTGTATGAATGTCCCTGCACTTACAGCAAGGTGGCCTTCTCTGTTACCCATGAGCACATGCTAGAATGTGCTCTCGCGCGCCAGCTCTAAGACACACACACACACACACACACACGCACGCGCGCGCGCGCGCGCGCGCACACACATGCATACACGGCACTTCCCATAATCCCACACCATGAGAAAACCTTCAGAACAACATTTCTTTTGATCTGAAACCCCTGCTATAACTCTTCTCCGAGCATCTCTTCCCCTCCTAGGCCACCCTCCTCTTACCTCGTTCCATGGCCGTTTCCGGAGCGCTTACCTCTCTCCTCTACAGAAGAGAATGGTCACCTTTTCTAATTAGCCACATCTTTAAGGAAAACGGCATTAAGATTCCTAGGCAACCAGCTTGGAGATCTCTCCAAGACAAGGCCCATCCCTTCCAATAAATGATTCTCCTTTGGAATATCAATGAACACGGCTCCGATAAATGGTCACCTATGACCAAAACGAGTTAAGAACACTTGTCTATAAAGCAGACTTGACGAGAAGGAATTTTAGTAGTAGTGTTACAATAAGGTGTTTATATTTTTTATGTGCTTACCATATTACCTTTATTATGTGTAACATCAAAGTGATTATAGCAATTACATCTAACAGAATTAATTACAGAACTTCCCGTCATTCCAGGATACATAATGCATTAGAGGTAAGCCAAAGAAAGAAAGCATCTTGACTGTACTAACTATTGTTGGTATGTATTTCCCCCAGCAGCAAATACCAAAGCAACGGCAGCTTGCAGGAAGAACAGGGTAATGGAAACTGAGAGGTTTAATAGGAAATGAGGTATATTTTCTTTAAGTTAAGTAACACCTTTGCCTAATAATCTGTTGGTGCTATTGGACATATAAAATCAATTTCATTTTTTTAAGTGTAAATCTTTAAAAGGAGCTAGTTAATCCACCCAACCAATGTTACTACATAAAGGAGAAAGCACATGGGTGAAAGACTTACAAGTCTTTACGTATGCAAAATAAATTCACTCAAGGCTTCATTAATATTAATTTAAATTCAAAACCCATTTACATTAAATTGTTCATTAAAAATTGCCTATTTTATGCAACATGCATTTCTCAAAGAACTCAGAGGAAACTGAATACATAGGACTAGATTTAATGATGGGAATGGAAAAATCAAAAGTAAATGAATTTGAGTCATTTCACGTATATTACCAAACAGCGCTTTGCTCTGCATTAAGGACGGGTTCCACTTTGGGGAACAAACAAGCACTCGGAGTATTTTGCTTTCTGTCACTACAGACTTGTGGCCACGACCTTCTGGTCTACCAAAGACTAAGAAGAAAACAAGAAGCACTGGTGGGATGAAGAAAGCAGCCAATCCAAACCTGGACTTGGGAAGGGGCCAGGTACCATCTTCAGAATCCCAGCTGAATTCAAAAAGCATTAAGAGTTAGGCTTGCCTTTCCCAAAAAAATGGACATTAGCTAGCATCTGCCAGTGTCCCTCTTGGTTGAGAATGAACAGTTTCCCTCTCCCCTGAACTCCGCCCCCTGCAATGTTTTCTTCCCAAAACAAGGGGACCAAGAATATGATGACAAGGAGTTGGTAAGTTCCTTGCTTTGGCACCCTCCCCCTGAAGACAATCTGAACTTACACTGTTTCCCCAACAGCTGTTCTGGATGAAGAAAACACAGTCATAATTAATAACATGTGTCCTGACAGTATGAATTAATAATTTATCATTAAGCCCAAACAAATTGAAATTATTCTTCAAGAGCCACACCTTTGCACATCTGAGAAAACAAGGTAAGAAGATGATGGAAAAAGTCCAGGTAACGTGACCTTTAGAGAAATGCCTCCCCCCACCCCAGTACATCTCTTGGGCCATTCTTGTTGAAATATTAAAATAATTTACAGAATTGAAAGTAATTAAACCCAAGAATCTAAGTGCTGATCAAATCAAGTGTATGTGCTCGAAATGTCTTCTTTTTTAAATGGGGCTTATAAAATATTCAATATTTGGTCAAGGACACTATGTAATCTTTCTAATAAAGATTCCTAAACCTAGAGTATGACAGTTGTTCATGCAAGTGGTCGTAAGCAGATTAGGCTCTATTACTGTCTCTCCCTTTTTTTTTTTTTTGAATTTCCAAAAATGCATAGCATTATTCTGGTTACAAACAGTAAACTGAATTTTCACATCCACATCTAATATAACTGTTTACCAATGTTGAAAAATTAGAGAAAGCTACCAAGCCTATGTATCCATTCCTTGAAATTCAGGTAAAAAAAAATAAATAAGAAAGATAAAAAACAAGAAGAAAAAAAAATATTCATAGCCATTGTTTAGTAGGATTTAAAAATTAATTTAATGACTAACTGCAAATACTGGAAACTAGAATTAATCTGTCTGGATTTTTTTTAAAGGCTTACAGACATTTAAATGCATGTATCAGGACACTTTATCAACCTAACATAAAATTGTCATCTTATCTTATTATATGACTATTTTATGCATGTGTCAAAGAATTTAAAAATGACTGCCTGTCTATTGAGTCTAATTACAACTGCACATTATCTGTCTAGATGTACCAGTCCATATCATTGTTACCAAATACAATATATTGTATTCACCTTTCATTTTTAACTTCAGACAGAGAAACCACAATTTGGAGCATAACTAAAATACACACACACACACACACACACACACGTACGCGCGCATGCACACACACACACGCATACACATGCTGCCGTGAACACCTGAGAGGGTCCGAGGTAAGTGATGGCACCGCTCTGGGCTGCCGTTTCTCTCCATGGGCTGTGGGAAAATGCTACAGGAGTGTTACAAGACAGCTTCTTTGAAAGAAAGGCCCATCGACCTAACTGGGCTGCACACCAACACAGAAGAGGGGCAGAGGGACACACACCCTACTTCTTTTTTATTTTTCTTTTCTTTTTTCCTTCTTTTATTTATTTATTTTATTTGTTTATTTATTTATTTATTACTACCGGACCAAAGCTATTTTTATAGTTTGTCCAGTGATAGGCAGGAATAAGAATGGGCCGGCAAAAAAGCCTTGCAATCTGCACTCAGAATAACTGTGACCTGCTCATGTCCCTGGATGAATATGGCTGTTGTACACCAGGACAGGGACTCTGCTCCTGTCCCTCCTGCTCCCCTGCCCGTGACCGCAGCCCTCGCCCCAGCCTGGCCCTGTCACCACCAGAGTGGAAGGGAAAGCCCCCAGCCCCAAAACAGTGCAGGAACTTTGCCCTCAAGAAGGTGATCCTTCTCCTTCCGGAAACCTCAGGAGTGGAGGTGGGGATGGGGGGGGGTGGCGCGGGGAGAGGAAGGAAGGGCTTTGATTCTGGGACCTCACCTGGGTTTTTCCCGGACGTCCCCATGGCCCTGAGCGGTCACCTTTCATTCTAATCGCTTTACAAAACAATCTTTGGTAAAAAGAGGGAAAAGGCAGGCATGTGAGACAATTTGGGGCAGAGCTGCTGGTACGCAAGTTATTGACTATTGCTCGCTCCTGAGCGCGCTCAAGGCAACACCGAGAACAAAATGACAACATCCACCGCTCACAATCAACTGTGGCCCTGGAGAGCACTGAAGCCCTAACTGACAGTTGTCAAGATAAGGGGAGGGGGGCATAGCAGCTGATGCTGGAAGATTCCCTACCCTAGGTGGACGTCCAGGGGGATAGTCTTGTCTCCCACCCTCTTTGTTTTTCTCCTTCGTCTTCTTGATTTTCCTTTTTAAAAGGTGCATTGTTCCTCCCATGTTGTAGAAAAAATGGTGGGGGTTGGGGGGGATGGGTCACAGAGCGGCCTGAACTGGTCATCTTGTCACCTTGCTACAGGGCAGAGTACCTGTCCGAAGGAGAAAGGTGTGGCAAGCTTGAGAGCAAATACATTCCCAGGGCTAACGCCGAAATACCTTCCTGAAGGCTCCACATGCCTCTGACAGAGAAGAGGAGCTGCCCTGTGTGTGGACGACCAAGGCCCGGATGGCCAGACATGGACAGCACCATGCCCCTAACTTTTAGGCAAGCCCACCCTGCCCCCAGGGCCCCCCGGAGATCTGGAACACCCACAGAACCTAAGGTGTTCCCAACACTTTTACAAAAATCAAGATGCTTAAAGGTTTCCCCTCTTGATGTGACCACCCAAAAACTCTTTGGAAGAGTACTCTCTTTCAGCGACTAAGACTCGAAAGGTCAATGGCAAGTTGTCGTTCACTGAGGACTTTTTTTTTTTTTTCAAGTTGAGGCAATTTTTTTTTTTTAAGATTTTAAAGTCCCCCTCCCCCAGAAAATGGATAAGAATGGATAAAATGTCATCAGCTACGAGATACTGCTCTCGGTTTTTTTTGTTGTTTTTTGTTTTTTTTCTGGTATATTCAAAGAATACTTGTTTTAAAAAAAAAAAATCACGCCCAGGTAAGAGTCCCATTTCGAACAAGGGACAATGGTCATTTCGCCTGAAGGACACGGGCCTCTCCCATCCTCCTCCTCTGAGGCAAAAACATCTGGCCGGCAAAAAATGTCATCCCTTTGGAATGACACGCCTGGAAAAGGGACCCTCCTGCCCAGGTTTCTCTTCAGCAGGTGAAGAAACGTATCTCTCCCTGTGAGAACAGACAGGAAGCCATGCATAATTTCTATCAAAAAAAAAAAAAAGAAGAAGAAGAAGAAGAAGAAGAAGAAGAAGAAGAAAGAAAGAAAGAAAGAAAGCAAGAAAATCCTAAAGTACAGAAATACATCTTTTCAGGGATTCTTGGAGGCTGCTCTGGCCTTCTGGAGAGCAATGTTACATTTGGCCTAGTTAGGAAAACTGTATGCACCTGTGTGCTAGGTCTGCACACTCTTCCCAGCTCTCAGCCCTTTGTGGTTGTTATTCTACCCCAGACCATTAAAAGGGCCCTAATTCCTATGACATGATTATCCAGGTACCAAAGCCCATTTGTCACCTGCAGCAGAAAATTGAGTTAATGCACAACTAAAGGCAGCCAGGACTGTGTAATATCAACTTGATTACATCAAACTAGCTGCAAACCTAATTCTGCTGGATGACACTGCGTCGAGCTTGTCATCTCCAATCATTAAAGCTGTCAGGAATCCATCAGGTTTACAGCTAATTAGGTGAACACTAATGAAGCTGGCAAAACAACTTTTCTTTTTTTATGGCTGAGCGGACCTTTCAGTTTGGAGGGGAAAAAAAAAATTCTCGAGTATTCTCAAGGTTGCTGGGGACTGGATTTCCAGTTACCAATCAGCAGACATCTTTCTTTTTCCCACTCTCTATCAGTGCAAAGCAATCAATTTGTCATCACTCCCAGGATGCCACAAAAGCAGGCATGAACCTTATAACTTGCAGCTGTGAGAACTAAAAACAGGAGGGGGGGGGAATGGGAAGTTTCTCCTGCACCCAAACCAACCAACAAACAAAAACCTCAGGCAGTTCACTTATTGGCTTGCGCCTACGTCGCGATGGCCTACATGTAGAACGTTTTTTTTTTTTTCTTCTTTTGGTTTTTTTGGTTTTGTTTTGTTTTGTTTCATCCCTCCCCTCTTCTTAAATAAGTAGCCCTTCAGACATTCTCCACCCCCTCCTCACGCGTCCATTAGGCAGAGGCATTCTGATAAAGTAAATCCAAAACCAGGGTATGGGAAAGAAAGAAAGCACTCAGGCTGCCAACTTCTGATTGACCATTAAGCTATTGATGAATGTGCCTGTCAGGAGAGAGACAATTAAATCAAATATGAAACAAAGTCGTTTTGACGGGTCATTTTGATAGAGCAAAACCATTCTTCCATCTCCTATTAGCCGGGCAGTCAAGTTTTTATATAATGAATATTTCTTAACTGACCTGCGATTTCCTGGCTGGTTTTTTTAAAAGGTGCAAAAAGGTTAGGGAACAGGTTGCTTTTAAAATAAATAAATAAATAAATAAATAAATAAATAAAATCAACAGTACATTTCTTCCTTTGCTAACATTTTTAGCAGAAAGTTATCCTAGAAGAGTCTCAGATTGGCAAGGTGGAGAAGAAAAGATGAAGCAACCGTAGAGAGAGTTCTAAACTAAATGTAAAGATGTAATCACATATGGTTCCTTTGATTGAGGCACACAGATACCTTAAAATGTGCATCTAAAAGGGAAAGAAAAAATGTAAAAGACTGGAAGAAGCCCAAGACACTCCTACTGCCCAACTTTGTGAAGGAGTCCTCCAAACTTTTAGAGTTTATTTTGGGTAGATAAGCTCATTGCTTGAGCTGGGAATTTAAAGGAGAAGGTGGAATGGGCAAGTAGCATCAGCCAGGAGGTGACCTAAGTGCCAGCACCCTCCCTAGAACCACCGCGGGGATTTTCAAACTTCCTAAATTTGGGCGACACTGAGACAGAGAGCAAAACCTGCAATGATATGTCCCCAAACCACGTCTGTTTTCTTCGAGGATTTTCTTAAGATACGAACAAGAGAGTACATTTTCTGGGAGAAGAAAGAGCGTTCCCTCTGCGTGACCCTGTGTAAGGAGACTCCAGTTCAGAGTGCAGCCAATGTGTGAGCTCCACGGCCAATGTCGGCTCACATGATGGCAATGACCATCACCGTCACCCCCACAGCTGCCACAGGCACTCGGGGGCAGCATGGGCACAAGGTCTTCATCCAAGAAGGGAGCCAGGCAATGCCCGGACCCTGCCCTCTGCTCTCCCTTCCTCCACCAAAAGAGAAGAACAGAAAAAACAAGACATGAACCATCACTGAACCCTCCCGTTCAGGCTTCAGGCAGCATCTGAACCTCTGTGCCTCTGAATGTTACTCATATCAAAATACATCCCGTCCATATGTGGTCCTCTCAGCAATCCGTCCCAAATCCCCGAAGTTGCACTGACAGGGCCCTAGTGACGTCACAGAGCTTGGCCTCACCATTGCGAGTGATTTATTGATGTTTATTGGGAATGAATAGATCAAAGGCAGCAGCATGACGGGCGATCAATCAGTCATCAAATCAAGGGTGGCAAAGGGCCAGAAACCCTTCTTCCAGGCAACATGCCCCCAACTGACATTATTGCAAAATAATGTTATGTGTGTGGGTTTTGTTTTGTTTTCAATGATGCTTTTTCCAGAAAAGAGGAAAAAAAAAATCGGCTCAGTCTTAACAGGAGCTGACACTCCTGGCAAAAAAAAAAAGGGGGGGGGGTTGAAAGTACAGAGACACGTCCCAGAACTAAGTGCTACGAGAAGATGAGGGTGGGAGAAGCAGTGGAAGGAGGGAGTGGGGGTAAGGGAAAACAAACAGGGATACAGAGAACGCCAGCATCTAACATTGACTTGACAGTCATCTGACAATACCCAGACCCTGTGCGCTCTGGCTTCCACCGCTTGCCCGCGTTGGGCCCAATAAATGAAGAATCAATTGGATTAGCAGTAAGGTGGCCGAAGGGACCCGTTCGCTCACTCGCTGGCTCTCTTTCGCTCGGCAGACACCGGGCTGTCCCCCGCCGGCTGGCCGCGGGAGGACGCGGAAGGTGTCCCGGGGAACTCAGGTGACCCCGCCCGCCCCCCACAGAAAGAGACCAAAGAGGGCTCCTTTCCATCCCCTCCGCCGCCGGAGAGCTGAAGGGGCAGGGACCCAGCCCGGTTCAGTTGGCCCCGAGCGCGCGCGGCTCCCGAAGTGGGAGCGAGCCCGAGCAGGGCTAGCGCGGCGGGGCGTCCGGGGGGCGCCCGGGACGCGAGGCGGGCGCACGCACCCAGAGAGCAGAGCAGAGAGCGAGCCTGGGCGCCCCGGAGTTACTCTGCGCGGGCAGAGGGAGAGGGGCGAGGAGTGGGGCGAAGAGCCGGGTCGCCGCCGGCCGGAGGCGCACCGCGGCGAGAGGAAGAGGAGGAGGAGAAGAGGAGGAGGAAGGGGAAGCGGCTCGTACCTGCTGCGCGCCGGGGCGCCTGCTGCTTCCTCCTCGGCATGATGCTCCTCCGGCGACTGCCACTGCCGCCGCCGCCGCCGCCGCTGCCGGGCTGAGGAGAGGGAGGGAGGGGCGGCGGGCCCGCGGGGGGGCGAGGCGGGCCGGCTCTCAGCCTCCCCCCCGGAGAGCGGCCGCCCGCAGGATGCTGCTGCGCCCCGGCTCTCCGCGTCCCCCCCTCTCCGCGCTCCGCCGCGATCCCGAACGTGCGGAGGGAAGAAGGAGGGCGGGCGAGGGAGGCGCGGGGAGGGAGGAGCGCGGGGGGGAGGAGGAGGCAGAGGAGGAGGAGGTGGTGAAGGAGGAGGAGGAGGAGGACCGCGCTGCCGGCGGAATGGGAAGTTTGACAAATCGCTCCAGAGGCCCGAGGAAGAGGGGGCGGGGAGGAACGGCGGCCCTGCCCCCCCCCCGCCCCGTCCCCAGACGAGGTGCGCGGGGTTCGGGGCCGGGGGGCGGGGAGAGGGGGAGAAGGCGGGCAGAGGGGGTGGGAGGAGGAGCGCGGGAGCGGCCCCGGCCGGTCCTGCCCCGGCCCCCGCCCCCGGGCAGGGGGTCACGGCATCCGGGGGGGGCGCTCAGCCGCCGCCGCGGCCCGGGGCTCAGCGGTCCAGTCTCCTGCCCGCGGCGCGGCTGGAGCGGCGGCGTCGGCAACAGGCAAGCTTAAAGGAAAAGGAGATGATCGTGTCACTCGCCCGCCCGCGGGGGCGCCGCACCCCCGCTCCCGGCCCCGGGCCTGTCTAGGACCCCCGCCCCGTCCGGGGAGGGGGTGCCGCCCCTCCGCCCCCGCCCAGTGCGCGCACGCAGGGGCGCGGCGCCGGCCCGGCCCAGCTAGTCCCGGGGCGCTCGCTAACCCCCGCCCGCCCGGCTTCCCCACCGGGCCTCGCCCCCTGGCCGCCCCCCGCTGCCCCGCCCAAGCCGCACTCTCTCCACCCGCCGCGTCCAAAGCCCCCAGCTCGCTCCCCGGGCCTGGGCCCGCGCCCCCCGGGGATGCCAGGGCCCACGGGCGGGCGCCGGCGCCCTCGAGGGAGGAGGCGGGCGCGGGCCGGAGTGGGTGGGGGTTGCTCTCAGACCCCGCGCCACCCGGGCTCCTCCCCCGGGACCCGCCGCCGCCACTTCCCCCAATTTTTTTTTCCCGGGCAAACTTTCCCGGGCCCGTCCCGGGGGTCGGTGTGCGAGGGGGTGCCTCCAAGTTTCCTCCTCAGCCTGGGAAGATCGCGGTCCCTCCACCCCCACCCCGCCCCTCGCCCCCTAGGCGCCCGGCCGCGCCCCCACCCCTAGCACTGGCGGATCCGAGGGCGGGACGGGGGCGGGGGAAGGAACTCGCGCTCTGAAGCCCATCCCCCGTCCCGGGGCGCCCCCGAGAGGGGGCCACCGCGCCCAGCGCCCGGCGTGCCACCAGTACTGGGCGAAAAGAATTGATTATTGATTGGGTGACTGGGGTCGCTGAGGCGCCGAGCGGGCCGGACAGGCGGGCCGCGGAGAGGAGGAGCTGGCGGGGCTGCGTTGGCGGCAGGGCGACGCGGGCTCACTTACGGGCTGCCGCGAGGGCGCGGGTGGGCCGGAGCTCATTGGGACGACCCCCGGGCGGCGGCGGCTGAACGGGAGCCGGAGCCGGAGCGGCGCGGGCGGCGGCGCATCGATGCGCTGCGGGCTCGATTGCGTCTCCCTGGGCCAGCTCTTGGGCCGGGAATGGGGCGGCCGCGGCTGGGCTGGCTCTGGGAGCTGCCGGGCGGCGGTGGTGGGGGTGTGGGGGCGGCCGCCAGGCCCACGGTCCCCGAGGTGGCGCCGCTCCTGGGCGCGCCGGTTGGGGCCCGGGGGCTCCCTTGGGCCCCGCGTCCGACAGTCCCGGAGAGGGCCGGAGCCCCGCGCCCTGGGACTGGCTGCCGGAGCGTTCCTGGAGCTGCAAACCCCGGCCTTCTTCCTTCCTTTTTTTCCTTCCTTCCTTTCCTTCCTTCCTTTTTTTTTTTTTAATGTTTTCTTTTCTTGTGTTTCTTTCCCCTTTTCTTCTGCCCTTCCCCCTATATCTTTTTTTCTTTGTGATTGTTTATGTAAGTTTGTTTTAAAAGTTCACGGGCATGCTTTCTTTTCTTTTAGACCAGGAGACCGTGATCTCACCCAGACGGTAAGATCAAAAGTCTCCTCTCGCCCCCAGCCTGCGGGCTTGGGCTCGGTCCAGACGCCTCCTTGAATGCAGATGTGCCGCTGCCGTCCTCCCGGGCTATAAAGCAGCCTCCAGCGCCTTCGCGCGCGCAGGAGCGCTTGGAGTTGCGGGGTGCAGACCCCAGGCGGTTGCGGGGGAGTCGGAGTCGGGCTGCGGCTGGGCTCCCGGCCTGGTCGAGTGTGTGGCTGACTCGGGGGCGGGGGCGCGGCGAGCAGTTGGTGCCTGCCGCCGCAGAGGCTAAAGCGACTGCCCCTCCAGGCCCGGGAGACGCGGCCGTGGGGCGTGAAACGCTTCTTGCGAACGAGGAAACGGTGAGTTGGCAGACGCCGCCCGCGGCCTCTCGGTTCTGGTCGCGGCGCTAGGAGCCTCTTGCCTGAAGGAGGGTAGGTGCCCTGCGAGGTCAGCTCCTGCCCGCCCCCCGCTCACCTTCCCAACGCGGAGCGCCCACTTAAGCGCGCCGGTAGTGATGGGTGCACAGCGCTGGGCGCTGCGCACGGAAGGCTCAGAGTTTCGCCCTGGCTCATGCTCCCCCTCCTCCTTTCCTTCCCCCCGCTGCTCTCCAAACCTCGTTCCCTCCGCCCCCTCCCCCTGCGGGCCGCGGCCTGAGCTCCTGTCTCCGAACCGCCCGCAGCCACCGCCCGATCGCTACCTCGCCCTCCCCCGCTCAGGCGCCGCGCGCTGTGCGATCCGCCCTAACATCTGTCCGTCCAACCATTGGCGCATCCATCAGTGTCAATGAGCTGCACATCGCAGCGACAGCCCGTCACGCGCAACACGGGCTATGCGGAGTGCATACTGCGACCGCGCTGCCTTGGCCGAACACTTAAACAGGGTTCTGGCCCGGCGTGGCACAGCCTGGAACCCTAATCTCTACGGTGTTCTTTTAACCATGCGCACCATCTTTAATACCAAGACCTCAAAACGGGACTAGTCTTGCGGGCCGTCCTTGGAATAGGACAGCTCGAGAGGGACACTGTCAACCTAGCCCTTGTAATTCCAAGTTCTCTTTGCCCCTTTTCTGTGGAATGGGTGTGGTGTAGGAGAAAAGGAAAGGGAGTCTTCCCAAATGAGCACCAAGCACAATAGGTACCTGAATGCAGGGCCTAAATACGCTTCAGCGGGGCTGAATCTGGGGCTGACCTTAGCCAGAAGGTATACAGCTAAAACTTTGCCAGGCCCCACCTGGCTGCTGCCTGACACGGCCTGACAGTGAGGACCAGAGAAGGGGAAGAAAACGCGAATCCCAGGCAAAAAAACGGGGACTCGATTTAGGGAGAAATGGTATCCGGATAACAGCAAGTCTGTAATTAACATGCTATTTACGGAGGGAGAAAGGGCAGGGCCATATGTTGGAGAAGCCAGAGCGTTATGGGTAGTTCCCAGCGCCATTCTCCATGAATGCTGACCTCGCTGTGGTTGCAAGTTCCCCTGCTTTTCTTCCTGCTTTCCCCACCCCTAATTCCCCATCCCACTGTCCAGAAGACAAATATCTTCATATATGTGCCTGATCAGTTTGGCCAGGCCAAAAGGTCTGTCTTGTCCTGCCCCTAAGAAGTTCAGGGGAAGGACGCACGGAGGACCTACTCCTTGGACATCTGCGGGGTGGCGGTCCCCGGCATTTTACCTGACTTTATTCCTACTGCAAATATTCCTGTCCGGGTGCCTGGTGAGTTCTGCCCCCTCAAGAGTCGACTACAGGAGCGGGTCAAAACCTGGGCTTGTCTTCGTTCCCCGATTCACGAGTTAGAAGGGATGGAGGAGCCGCTCTCCGGCAAGCGCCGGGAGCCAGGTCTGCGCGGCACCGGAGGAGGCCAGAGAGACGGCCAAAGCGGCGCACACATGGGCTCCTTCCCCTGGGTAGGAGGGACCGCGCTCCAGGGTGCGGCTGAACCGCTTCTACGCTAAACTAGAGGGCGGAAAAGCCGGCGCCCGGCGGCGAAGCTAGAATTCTGCAGAAGGTAACACTGTGTAGAAATCTTTCTACTCCACTCCAAAGAGTTGCAGATACCTCTGAAAAGCAACAGCAGGCTTCCGCTCGCGCGCAGGCACCTGGTTAACTTAGCCCAGAGAGTCACGCAAAAAGTAACCCCCTAGGCCAGTTAGAAGCTCCCATTTGGGGGAGGTGTCGCTTTTCCGGAATTTTTTTTTTTTTAATCCCTGAAAACAAAAAAAGGACAAGCGGGCTGAGGAGCAGTGGAGGGACACATCGAAATGCCCAAAGGCAGGTGCCCATAGGAGAAATGGACAGCTCTCACTGTGGCTAGGTGGCTCACCCTGCATAGGGGTGGCCACGCTTGTGAGCCCAGAAAATTCCCACGGGCCACTGAAGACCATTCCAGAGCCCCAAGATTGCGACTTGGGCCCACTGGTACCCTGCCCCTCCTCCCTGGCATTGCGATGAGCCCTAATCAGTGCAAATCCTCCCAAATACCAGTTCTTCAGGTCAAGGGTTAGAAATGTGACACCAACCTTTTGAGCTCTGCAAGCTACAGGCACTAGTCTTCCAGGCCCATCTGCGTGGGTCTGCCCCAACCAGGGGAGCCTTTCTGAACTTGGCCAACCAGAGACCCACAGCCGGACTGGGGGGGTGGAATCTGGGGGGTGGGAGAGTCAAACACAGGTGTGGCTGTGAACAAGTATTCAGTGGAGGGGCAGGGAGCTGGCCCATAACATACTGCTGAAGACCAAAGAAGTAGGATTGGGGAAGCGGCAGTCCAAGGTTGTGTTCTAGGTGCAAATGAGGCCAGTGGGGGACAGTGTGCCTGACCCAAGGAAGGCCAAGGTGTGTCCTCACTCGGGATGGCCACAGAGGGAAATGCTACTGGAAAGAAGGCATCCTTGACGCTGCCAATTGAGGGCGGATAGCCAGGGTAGGCCAAGGTCCCAGGAACTTAGGGTCCTAAACCCAGGCCACGAAGAGGGGTTCTCTGTGCCCTCAGGGCAGAACAGGCCACCTGGAGGGACAAAGCATGCTGGGTGAAGTATGCAGGGAGCCTGCCCTCCCCCCTTCCATTTTGTAGTGTGAAAATATCAGGCCCGGTGGAGGGCCCTTGGGGAGCCCACTGACTACCCAGCAATTGCAAGAGAGGTAGTACCAAATCCTTTTCCTGCCTGCGCCCCCTCCACCGAAATGCTGGCCTCCGGCTGCCCCCTTACACACTTCTCACACTACTGTCTGAGCTAGGCAAAGGAAAACCCCGTGAGGCAGAGAAGCTGCCTGCCTCCACCTGCACACCTCAACCAGGAACGGAGTCCAGGACCTCCGCCCCCTGCCTAAGTGCTAGAGATTTGGACCCTGGGGCCAGACCCTCGCCAGGCGGTAAATTGTTTGCTAAAAGTTCATTTACATAACAGCGAAGTTTGTTTTTCTTATTCCGGTAGCTTTGTTTTAACGAACCAGATGTTTTGTCTGTAAATTCTCTTAAGAACTTTTACAGTTTTGACGTGAAATAAACCTTTGAAAATCGGAGCCGTAGATTAATACCACTTCTGTGGGGCCCTGAGGGAGCTGCATCAGGCGTGCCTGGATATGAGCTGGGGTTGAACCAGCAGGGGGGCAGATCAAGCTTCGAAGAAACTTAGGAGACCACTGTCTTGACCACAAGGTCAAGGATTGGTGTTGGGGCATGAAACACTCCACCCCCAACACACACACAGGGGTACACAGACTCCCACCTCTTACCCTCCCGGGCTTTACTCCTTTGTAAATTTCTTGTAGCTGGGAGCACAGTGGTCTGGTCCAATTTTCCTAACTATGCTCACTGCATCCCACCATTCCCAGGAGGACCACTGGACTCCGAGGCCTGTGGCCTTTCACTGTCCAGGCATGATGTCCCTGGTCTTTTGGGGGGAGGGGCAGAGGAAGGGGGCCCCAGGCAGACCCTGAACGGCCAGCATGACTGGACCTTGAGAACTCTGGATGGAAACTGACCCAGCCAAGCCACTTAGTAAGTGAGGGCTGGCAGTTCCCCCTCCTCAATGCCTCATTTTTATGGACTCGAAATTTCCAGGCAATTATAATTGTGTTAAAACAAAAACAAAACTATATACCTAATAAGGAGGGAAGAATCATAGTTATCTGAGGGGAACCAGGTCTTCCTACCTACCCATCTCCTGGTTGGGTGATTCCTAGGGACCACTTTCTCCAGTTTCCTAAGATGGGCTAGGAGTCACCCCGCTCCCCCCAGCCTGTCTGTGCTCCTGGTCTAGCATCTTCAGATTTGGCAAGTTCAATTAGGACCTCATTGCCCTTTCTTCTGTAATTTTTCAAGCTCAATCATCTACCGAACTTTCAAAAACTTTTCAGGAGACCTACGATTTAATAAAGAAAATGAGCCTTTGCATTTTGGTCTAAGGAGGACCTATACACATTAAGTCCACTTCGGAGGGAGCAATTGCTGGCGAAATGCCCTTCAGTCCAATCTCTCCCGCCTACTTTCACTTGTGCGGGAATTTCCCGAATTACTCGCTGCGGAATGTTATTTTTTTTTTTTCCCTACTCCGGATGAAATGGATTTTTGGAAACCATTTGGGCAGAGCTTTAAAAAACAGAAACAAAAAACTACCTTGGAGATGGGTGCAGGCGCGGTGGGGCTCACCCCTGGCTGGAAGGGACCAGTACTTTTCTGCTAGCTGGGAAATAGAAGTGCCCATCTCTTCCCTCGCCGTTGCAAGAGATGCCCGGCACGAGTCGTGTTTCTGAATCCATGCGTGGGCACCCCAGTGTGAGGCTGTGTTCGGCTCCTATGTAGGAACCCTAGGAGGAGGAGGGGGTCTCAGATATCAAATCACCCGCTCTTCGCAGACCAGACAGCCCAGCTTTGCGTGCCTGGTGACCTCATTAACTGGCCCGAGAATTTGCAAGAGGAAGAAGAATCTCGTTTCCTTTTCTCTTTCCCTAAATCGCTCTTCTTTTCTGTCATACACATTATGGTTTTGTGTTCCTCCCTGAATTTACAAACGGGAAAGACCGAGGGCAATTCTCAGTAGGACAGGTACAAGAGAGCTGGGCACTGAGCTGGGTCTTCGTTCTTTCTCTCTCTCTCTCTCTCTTTTTTTTTTTTTTTTAATTTTTTGAAGCCTGATGCTCCTCATCAGTATATCCAGAATAGGAGAGCCAGAGTTCTTTGGGACAAGGTTGTCAGAAGGGCCAGATTCTTTGTATGCAGGTAGTTTCTGACCTCAGAGGCTCTGACAGCTCCGAGATTTTCCTCCTCCGTAGAGAAGCTCTGAATTCTTCCTTCTGTTTTCCTCTTTCTGACACTTCTCTTTTCCCCATCTCTTTCATCTTCTTTCTCCCCTCCTCCTCCTTTCTCCGGGTTGCTTTTTGTGTTTCCTCTTCTATCCGTCCCCCTCCCTAACCCTCACAAGAATTCGCAAAAGTTCTCCATTTCGGGTCTACCAAGCGCTCACCCCAGAGTCCTCCTCTCTGTGGCATGGCAGGGGCGGCCACCCGACGCACAGCTCACAAGGGTGCAAGGTAGTTTGTAGTCGCTGTAGCTTTTTAGGTGGGCGTGGGGGGAGGTCAGAAATAGGTTGGCACTTGATCTAAAATAAAAGAACATGTTCAAGAAGTTTCAAAGCTGCCAATAAAACCCCTTAAGTGGCTTGTGATTCAGTGCCTGGAGTTGCGACGATGGCATTGGTAAATGACTCCAATGCCCAAAGAAAAATATTACAAATGCCGCTGTCTCGGCCACCAATCGGGCGCCGCTCTCCCGCGCGGGCAGCGGCTCCTCTCCCGCGCGGAGGGCACCCGCATTTGCATGATAAATTGACCAGACTGGCGGCAGCCAATGAAATATTCAAATTAGGCCAGGGGTAAAGGGTGGAGTCCCTGAGGCTCCCCCTGGAGCCCGCCGCGGGAGCTCTCAGTACCACCTCTCCCTCAGCGCCCTCTAGAGGTGGGCTGTCGGGGCGGTCGCTCCAGCCCCAGGCAGGATGAGTAAGGAAAGGGAGGTTGTGGGTTCAGGTTGCTCTCAGGGACTAGGTACGCTGTGGTCCCCTCGCGCGTCTTACACTTGGATGACTTGGATGTGTTGGTGGATTGCAGGGGCAGGTGGTGACCTCTGAAGAAGGGGTTCAAGAAGAGCTCTAGCCCCTTCACCCTAACCCCCCTTTCCTAGGTTCTCCTAAGCTAGCTGAAGTTAAAAGAGCATGGTTGCTCCACGGACGTAGTTTCAAGACAAGATCCTTGCCCACCCAAGTCTATGATACCTTCTCCAAAGCCCCGCAATACCGAAATTCTGGAGCGTGCAAAACCAGCTCCCCCGGAACAGAGAACTGTTTGCCCACGAAGACCCCAAAGTCCAGGGTGCTGGGCGCTAGGACTAGGTTGGGAGACCTCAGAGCCTGTGCCCCGCCTGGGGCTGGGCCACAGACCTTAGTTAGGTTGTGGGTATCCCGCTCCTAGGAAAAGCAGGCAGTGTTAGTATGCTGATGGTGGCAGGCTGGGCTCCTCCCCTGGGGAAAACATGTCCTGGAGAAAGTGCCCAGACCTCCAGGCAAAGGATCCTATGAATGTGCAAAGACATGCCAGGAGGAAGGTGCGCACAGGCTGCAGATGCCCAGCATGGAGGGGTGTGGAAATCAGCGTGTGTTCAAGTGCACAGACAAAGGATGGGATCTGTCACTGTGCTGACCTGTGGGTGTGCAGGAAAACAGGACTCCACAGGACCCAGGCAAGCTGCCCTCCTGGCCTGGCTCCTCCTTGTGGCTCCAGACTTAACAAGGGGCTTTGCACAGAATACCGGGTTGGCTTGTGCCAAGGATCAAGTGATATCTCTTGCACCCTGAGCATCTCTCCCCTCCCCCCAACCCCATAGCCCATCCTGAGCCAAGTACCCTGGGGCCTGGCACCCCACCCCAGCAGCCTTATTTTTAAAGTACAGAGTTTGTGGACATTCAATTGTCTTTCCTGGTGCTGGCCTGGCGAGAATGTTGTTCTTTTTCCATCTTAACAGGACTTAGACTAGGGTCCCCGCCAAAAACTGCTCCAGAGGGTGGTGCTTGATCTCTATCCACCCTTCCTTCTAGGCAAAAGATGGTCAGGCTAGAGGGAAGTCTGAGTTCCTGCCCAAAGAGCCTTCTAGCTACCTGTCTAGGAGACATTGAGCTCAGGAGGTCATCTGCACGGGGCAAGTGGTGAAAGGGATGAAGCAGGAGGTGGGGGCAGGTAGTGTTCTCAGAGCCTGGCAGAAGGCTGTCTAGCTAACATTTGTAAATGCACACAGGAAAAAAAAAAAATAATAGCTACTGAATACAATTTGAGAGACACCAGATTTTGACTTTTGATCACCTTAAAGGTGTTACGAACACTTTCAAAATATATTGCCCAAATAGGGGAATTGAATGGTAAAGAAGCCTTTTGCATCATTTAAGGTATTTTTTTTTTTTTTTAGGAATGTTTTTGCTAAAGAGAAGGTGTTTGCTGGGACTACACTAGAGAACAGCTGGTGGTGGGCTAGGTTCAGGTATAAAAAGGGCCTCCCTGCTTGCAAGAGAACCCTCAGTCCCAGCCCACTTGAATGCCTGGGGATAAGGCTCCCCACCGGGAGGAAGCCTGTGGCCCCTGAGGCAGTGAGGGCAGGCTCAGGAAGGGAGGGGGCCCTCCCAGAGGTCTGGCTTACCTTGCAGGACAAAGAGTCCCCTGCCCTCATGAGCCCACAAGCCCTCCTTACTCCTCCTCAGGCCTCACCTGTAGGCCAGGACCAATGAGACTTGAAAATGGGCCAGAGTCATTCTCCAACAGTGAAATTTGTCAAGGAGACACTCCCGTCTCAAATGTCCAGAAATGCAAGCTGCTCCCTCTCGAGGATGGTACTATCTAGGGCACGTCGTTGAGAGTCAAGAAGGTAGACAGTAAAGGTGAGAAATTAGAGAGCTGGCTCTCCAGCCCAGCACCTTGCCCTACCTGAACCAGACGAGGCACAAGGAATGAGGGAGCAGTCTGGAAGGAATGAGGGAGAACAACTAAATGGTGTGTCTTAGGAGAGATGTAACCACCGGCAGCATAGAAGGGTCAAACACACGGTGGTGAGTATGATGTGGGTGTGCACATATCTTGACAGGTGAATGTGACTTCTGACCGTGTGATGCAGGGCCGGAGCTCATGACCCAGACAGACTGCTCTCCCCCACCCCTCATTCAGCCTTGTCTCCTTCAGTTCTCTCCATCTTAAGCACCAAGTAGAGACTCAGGGAGGAAAAATCCAATTAAAGTTGGAGATGCCCTTTGAAATCTTTGCCTCTTTGTGTATGTACTGGGAGCTTTCAGGGTCAGACAGGGGTTTGGAGGAGGAGCAGCATTCCTAGCTGTGTGTGCTCATGGGCGAGTCACAGTAGAGCCCACCGCCCGGGTGCTAGGGAGGCTCATGTGGGCTGAGGCATGTGGGTGCCTCGGTGAAGAGCTCAGCACGAGGTAGCGGGGCCATAAATAGGGGCCCCTCCTCCAGCCACTGTGAGAAGGGTAGCCACAGGGTCGGACCTCTCTGTAGACAGGCTTAGAAGTGGGGTTATGTTGGATGCACCCCAGGATGCAAGCAGGTGCTTGGACTGAGGCAAAAAGGAAGGAAGAGGGGAGATGCTGGAGGCATAGTGGTGCCCAGGCCTCCTGACTTCCTGGGAAGAGTGAGCATTCGCAGGGGCGAATAAGGCGGATCCCTCCAGGTTTTTCCGGGAGCTAATTAAAGGAAGGGGCATGGTGAAGAGCCTCACTGATATTTCTATTTTCCCTGTTAGTAGTGACTGGAATGTGAGCCATTCAGGTCAGATGGAAAATAGAAGCCTGGAAAATCTGACACTCATTGATTTGCTCTCTGCCATCGCTACTCGCGAGAGGAAGAAATGTGACTTCAAAATTGCAATTAGGAACCAGCCCGCTAAGGGTTCCTTGCGTGAGCTCCCGTGCTGTGCAGATCACAGGCCTGCCTCTTCTCATTTCCTGAGGAAGTAGGTTCATTCATAGTTTTCAATGAAGCAGGCAAGGCAAATATGTCATGCCCCCCTCCCCCCAATAGTGCTCATACCTGCTGGTCTGGCGCCTTCCTCTCCTTTTGGTCAGGTCTTTGAAAGCATGGCAATTTTCCCAATGTTTTAAAAGTATTAACTTCCTTTCAAACATTCTTTAACCTTTAATGTTTTGTAACTTGATGAAAAGGTCATTTTGTTCTGAAAATGCAGCTGTTCCATAATTGTTCAGCTATCAGAGTGAATTCCATCCAAATCCCGAATTCTTTAATGGGATCCAAACCAGCATGCACACGCCTGTGCACACATACGCACACACTCACAGCAAAACATAGATTAGTACTTTCCAATAGACTTCTATATACATGAATGTATTTAAATATTTGTGTCTGTACACGTACATATACTCATAGGGACTTGGAATAGGGTTACTATATTTCCCCCTTTCTGTATGCAGGATCCAATCCAGGACCCCTGGTGGTTGTCTTGAATTGAATGCTAACAAACCCTGTATATCCGATGACTTTTCCCATCCATACACACTCATGATGAAGTTTAATTTGTCAGTTAGGTATGAGTAAGAGATTAATGGCAATAACTAATAATAAAATAGAACAATTCTAACAGTATACGGTCATACAAATTATGTGAGTGTGGTCTCTCTCTCTGAGTGTCTGATTGTGTGGTACTCACCCTTCTTCTGGTGATGATGTGAGATGATAAAATGCCCCCGTGATGACATGAAGCGAGCTCAGCGATGTGGGCACTGTGACATAGCGTTAGTGACGATGGGCCTCCTGTCCCTACATCAGCAGGATCATCTGCTTCTGGAACACAGCTGACCGCGAATAACTGAGACCGCACAGACAGCAGAACCGCAGATAAGAGGACGTCTATACTATTTCTAGCATTTTCACAGAATGACTTCTCTCTGCAGGAAAGCCTCTATAAAACTTTGTTTTCTGGAATGCACAGGTGTGCTAACCATTCAATACTATTTATCTATTATGCACGGCACTTGTTACTGATTTCTTAAAAAAGACTTAGTCAATGTCTAATTTAACAATTCATTGCTGTCCCTGCAATAAATGCCCCTAGAGGCCTAGAAGAATTGAGATGTGTTTCAGTCTGTCCCCTTACTCAGTGTCAGCTCCCCGGTGGTCCTGGGCTCTGGTAGCAGTCCTCTGCCTCATCTCTCTTTCTAAGCTGACGCATTCTTGGAAACAGACTTCTGAGCCTGTTGGATTTACATTTAAAATGGAGTTAATAGACTCAAATAAGACCCAGAAAGTATTTTCTGCAAAGAAACTGTCTGGTTTATGCCCAGTCCCCACAGCATCTATTTTCCTGACTTGAGAGGTATTGGGCGTGGCCTCCTGCACTTCCGGTTCTGATGGTTGAATCTCTAAGAGGAAAGTCCTCCAGGTAAATCAGAAGCCATTGGGTAGAACAGCTCACCTTACGTCTCTGCGGACTGGCATAAGAAACAGATCTGATCTGAAGTGTAGTGAATCAGTAAGAGCCCTCTGTAAGGTTAATGCTCATATTAAACTTAAGAGAGGAGATTGATACTTGACAAAGAATACAATGTTTCCTTAAAAGCAAATACTTCTAAAAGGCCTCTGTCTGGAATAAATGGTAATGAAGTACCACAAAGCTGAGGTCCGTCTAGATAGTCTCTCTTTGGGGCCAGTCCTCCAGAATTCCTCACTCAGAATCACTCATTCCATAGTTAATGGCACCAGACTGGTTTCTGGCATTTCTCTAGAATCTGATTTTTTTTTTTTCACTCCTTATATTTCTGTGTGTGAGATACATTACAAATGTAGAAGAATATGTAAATCACCTGTATGATATAAGTAATATTATAAAACCAACAACTGGGTAACCACCACTCTATCACCAGAGCCCCCCCCCCCCCCCACAATACCTTCCAATGAGAATCCCCTTTCCTGGAGGCCACTACCATGTTGACTTTTACCCCTTTATGGCCTTGCTTTGTGGTTTCCGCACACAGGGGCTCATTGCTGTGCATGTTTTCCAGCTTGACACAAGCGAAGTCTTATTGCACGAGTTATTTTGTGTCTTCTTTCTTCCGCTCAGCATGGCAACTGTGAGACTTAACTTGTGGATGGATGCCCTTGGTCATTTTCAAAGCCGTGGACCACAACTATATTGCCATATAGTAGTTTTTTGTTTCTGTTCCCCCCCCCCCCCAGTTATCCAGCTCTTATGAAAAATGCCACCAGGACCACAGTTACTCATGTATTGTGCACACGTGTGAAAGAGTCCATTTGGGACACATTTATGTGAAGTGGCATTGTTCCGTCGTCCAGCACATAGACCTACAACCCCCGACTGTTCTCCAAAGAGATGATGTCACTTTTCACTCCCAGAAGCTATTTTTAAGTCTTTTCATTGTTCTACCTCCTTGTCAGCCTATGATAGTATTAGCTATTTTCTCCCCCTCATTTTTCATGCTTCCTAATCTAGGGGTTGTGGTTTGCTGTTCCCCCCTTTGTGTTTAGCTTGCGTTCCCACAAACGCTAAGGAGATCGAGCACTTGTGGGTATGTGTGTGGCCACTTGGATGTCCTTTTCTTGAGGGCCCTGTCCAAGTCCTTTTCCCGTTTTCTGTTGGAGGTACGTGCCCTGTTGTTCCAAGTGGCTTTGGAACTTGAGATGTTTTGAGGAGATCCCTAAGCACGCTTCTGAGGATGCTTTAGTCGGCAAGGGGTACAGCCCCTGACTCACACTGGCTTAAGGAAATTGTCTAGTGGTGGATCCTGGCTAGACTATACAAACAGAAACCCAGTTTTCTCTGCCCTCTGAATGCTTAGTTCTGTGTTTTCAGTGTCAGCTTGTCCCCAGTGGTCTCGTGATTTCAAGAGGGCCTCCAATAGCAAGTGGAACTGCTTGCTTCTTAGTCCACATCCAACAGAAACAAGAATCAGAATCTTACCACTGATCTGGAGGAGCTCCATCCTTCCCTTCAGTTTTCAGGGCCTCATTCTGTAGACCAGTTGTGATCACCAGGGAATGCAAAGCCTTGATTGGGTTAATGATCATCTTTTGCAGGAGAAAATGAATAAAGATGGGGGGAGGATCAGCTTCAAAAGGCCAACGCATTGACCGCCAAGACTGCTGAACTAAACTCTAAAACTTATTTTTTTTTAATTTTCATAGAGTAAAATTTGCTCTTTTGGTATATAGGTCTCTGAGTTTTTTGTTTTTCTCTCTCTTTTTTTTTTAATGTTATGTTAGTCACCATACCCCACATCGTTAGTTTTTGATGTAGTGTTCCATGATTCATTATTTGCATATAACACCCTGTGCTCATTACAATACGTGTCTTCCTTAATATCCTTCACCAGGACACCCCATCCCCCCACCCCTCACCCCTCTGAAACCCTCAGATTGTTTCCCGGAGTTCATAATCTCTCATGCTTCATCTCCCCCTCTGATTTCCCCCCTTCAGTTTTCCCTTTCTTCCTCTAATGTGGCTGAGTTTTGACAGATTTCTAGAGTCATAGAAACACCACAACTAATGTTTGAAATACCTCCATCACCCCAAAACACGACTTTGCTGCTTTTTTGTAGTCCGAGGGTCCCCTAGCCCTTCACTTCCACATCCCCCACACCCGGAAGCACTGATTTGTTCTTCCTCCCTATAGTTTTGCCTTTTCCAAAATGTGATCTAAATGGAATTATAGAGGACGTCACCTTCTTGGTCTGGCTTCTTTCACTGAATATAATGTGTCTGAGGTTGATTGACCCATGTGTGGATTGAATCCATATTCTGTATGGAGGTCCCACAGTTTACCCATGCACAGCCAAAACACAACTGGGTTGTTTCTAGTTTAGGGGTGATAATGAAGAAAGCTGTCAGAAACATGGGCATGCAGGTTTTGCATGAACATTAAGTTTTCATTTCTCCTGGGTCTCAACACCCAGAAGTGGGATCGCCGGGTGCTGGGTCATATGTTAAGAGTATGTTTAACTTTATAAGAAGCTGTCAAACTGTTTTCCAAAGTGGCCTTATCATTTTGCATCCCCACCAGCAAGGAATGAGAACCCTCTCACTTCTAAAGAGGTCTTAATGGGTGTGGAAGTGTTTCACAGGGAGCGAGGGCGCTGCAGGAGCAGGGATGTGTGTGTGTGGGGGGGGGGGGGGATTCAGAAAAGATACTTTGAAACTCTCAACTCCTGGGGGCTCCTCGTGCATCCTGCCAATGTGCAGACAGGACATTTCAATTTCCAGGGCGTTTGCTTCTCCGAAGGGAGACAGGGAAGCATCCTTCTACCCATCTTACAAATGAGCACAAAGCGTGGCCCCTCTCTCAGTTAGCCAGCCTGGCTTTATCTAGTACCATCAGGAGCAAGATTCCATGGCCTCTGGTTTTATTCCAAAACCCACAAAGCAAAATGTAGTACACTCATTTGGAGCACTGTGGTGTTGTGTGGCAAGAACTAGGCAAAGGGGTCCATCCAAACGTGTAATCAGAATATCAGAGTGGAGGACAGGAGCAACTCTCACTTCAGATGTGGGAACCTATCCTTTTTCCTGTCCTAGAAGCATGGGGCTCTGGAATCCACCTCCCAGATGCAGGGCAGGGTCCCCCCAAAGGGGAGCTGGGACAGGCTTATCAATCGGGGTCGCTGTGCACTCGGGAGCAGGGATGAAGTTAACCTGCTCATACACTAGCCCCTGCTTACACCCCCCACACCTCTTTCTTTCATCTGAGTGCCCATTTCTGAGGCACCTTCACATTTCAAACGTCCTGAGAATATGTTTAATTAGAACTTGGCCATACAGCCTTTTAAAATAAAACAGAAGGGACCAGCTAATTATATCGCTCAGCATTCTGTGGCAAACATATATTTTTTTTAATAAAACACTTTCCTAACCAGAGTAATCCCTAGAGATGCAAATCCTCATTTATAAGAAGTTTCCCAAAGGGAGTTAAAGAGAAGATGCCCTTATAAAGAAAAGAGACAAAGAGAGTAGGGAAGTATCTTCAAAGAGCTTTTAAAAGATACACTCATTCTGAGGTTGAAGGAGAGCTATTTTAAAGATGCAGATTTTTATTTCAAATGTCTCATGATTCTTCCCTGTATTTTTGATCATTTATATCCCTTTCTCCCCTTTGGATTATTACCACAAATGCCCATATTTCTCCTTCTGGTTTTTTTCCTAAGTATAGTATTTAAATAAATGAGTGATTTTCTCAAAATGCATTTTATTTCCTGTTGCTTCTCCCCTCCTCTTTCTCTGTGACTAACCCCCTGACCAGTCCTGCAGGCGGCCCAGCGTTGTGCAGAGTGTGGGGCAGGGGGTGGCGTCCTTTCCCGCAGTCTCTGCTGCTCAGGAGGGGAGGGAAGGACTTAGCCTCTCTGGCAGTGAGTCTCTGGGAGTGGTGGCCCGAGGGACCTTCACACTCACAAGACTGAGAGCCCCCGTGCATTACAGCGATAATACTATAGCTAATGTGCGCTCGGGGGTTACTGCACACCTGGCAACAGGCCAAGAAGTATAGGCATCTTATCTCATTTAATCCGACCAATGCTGAATGAAATGCAGGTATCTCTCCCCATTTTGCAGATAGGGGGTGGTGAGACCAGGAGAAGTAAGGAACATGCTAAGAACCTCGTGGCCATTTGAAGGGGTAGAGCTTGAACTTGAACTCAGGTCTGTAGGCCCCAGCGCTCAGCCTCTTCCCCTCCATGCGCAAAGCTCAGGGACACCGCACCTTCTAGAATGTGCTCTGTGCCTCTGTTCTCGGTACACTCTGTGGCACGGGCCCTGCATTTCCCATTGAGTGTTGCGTCAGATTAGAGTCCTGGTGGAAGAGACAAAGTGCCCTCAAATTAGGTAGGATTGGGCAGGAGGATCTCCCAAAGATGCTGTTGGCCAAGGTGAAGGGAAAGGAGAGCAGAGCACAGGAGAAGAGTCACAGAACTGGTGGCAGTAACCCCCAGGTCTGCAGGGCAGGGGATCGCATCTGGGGTCTGGAGGACAGATGGAGTGTGGCCAGGGGCATCTTTAGAGCCCTGACCTTCAGAAGACGTACAGGGAAGCGATCCAGGGATGGCACCCTTGGACAACCCTGTCTCCTCATCCTTCTCTTTCCCACCAGGACTGCCCTTTGGACCAACCCATCAGAAGGTAATCGGCAAAGGTCATGCAGCCATCCAGGCTGGCTGTCCAGGCTGGTCTCCCCAACACAGCTCAGGGGAATCAGCCCAGTGCAAGCGCTCCTGCAAAGCCCCCCCCAGGCGCTGGCTCTGTGCTGGGAGGGAGGACAGGGAGGCCGCCGTGGCCTCCAGGTGGGATCTTAAGAGGAGGGCTTGACTGGGCTGAGACTCTGGCGCACCAGGTTCAAGGAACCTCAGCATGCAGGATGCACTTCCCCGGAGAAGGTTTGCCGTTTGCTCTGTCACTGTGCCTGCCTTGGAGGGACGGGCAGAAATGGACGTGCCTCTCCATCCACAGCCATTCGCAATACTCAGGCCAACTCCTGAGGCTGGCCCTTTTGACTCAGAGACATAATATGTGAAATTCTTTTCTATCAAAAGCTTATTAAATAAAATTTAGTTGGAAAAAATGGAAAGAAGAAGAGAGAAGTCATTTATCATCTCATTCTCCAAAGACAGCAACCGTTAATGGCTGGGTAGACCCCCTCCACTTGCTTTCCTCGAAGCTTTTCCTCCCGACTTACAGTCATATTGCTTAAGCAGTTTTGACGTACGCATTTTTGACTGAGCGTCATCACGGCCCCTCTGCCAGGTTATAAGCTCATTTGGGGTAAACAGAGGTTTTGGTGGCTGTGTAATATTCCCTTTGTAGGCATGTAACAGAATTCAGAATACCATTATTACATTACTTAGGTGTTGGGGCTCTTCCTTATTTTTCATTCATATTATAAAAGGTTCTAAGTAACAACTTTGTGTATAGAGAATTTTTTCTTCACATTTCAGATGATTTCTTCAGAATGACTCCTCCCCCCCCCTCACCCCCGCCAAGAATAAAACTAGCAAATAGAAGGTAGAGGCCTCTGTTTAGGCAGGGAAGTACCTAAAACAATGCGTACAAAACAACTCCTTTAGCCAGTTGGGTGATGAGAACTCAGACAAAGGCTCTTGACCCCTGAATCACTCCAAGGACTTGCGTCTGGAACAGTGCTAGTGTATAGAGCAGGCCATAAAGGCGATTCTGAATTGTGTTGTAGCCCCATTTAAAAAAAAAAAAATTTATTTATTTGACAGAGAGAGAGAGCACAAGTAGACAGAGAAGCAGGGAGAGGGAGAAGGAGAAGCAGGCTCTCTGCTGAGCAGGGAGTCCAATGCGGGGCTGGATCCCAGGACCCCAGGACCATGACCTGAGCCAAAGGCAGACGCTTAACAATTGAGCCACCCAGGCGCCCCTGTTGTAGCCCCATTTAAAAACAAAAACAAAACAAAAAAAAAAACAAAAAAACAGGTGAAATTAGTTTCCATAATACATTTTATTTAACCAATTATGTCTAAAAATTATTATTTCAGCACTGGAATCCATATAAACATTATCCATGTTATTTTACATTTTTTCACATAAACCTCTGAAATCTGGTGTGTGTTTTACATGTATGACACATCGCATTTCAGAGCAGTCACGGTATAAGCACACAATAGGCTCCCGAGGCGGCAAAGAGCTACCTGATTGGGACCATGGGTCTAGAGCAAGGAATCTACCGGAGATTGTTCACTGTGGGCCCCAATCCAGCAAGCTCTTACTGTCTCCCTTAACCTCTTTTATTGGACCTTGGAAGGAGCATAGATCAGGTGATCAGGTATAAGAGGACTCCACACCTGGACATTTGTTACCTGTTGTCCTCGTTCCTTCCTTGCTGATAACAAATCACAGCATCCCCTGGGTCCCAGGTTGTTTTGGACTGATTCACTCAGAAATAGTCACTGAGCACTTCCTAGACATGAACCCTGTGCCCATCCCTAGAGATACAGGTGAACAAACAGACTTTTCTTGTGAATTCATTACGGAACTTATCAGTGTTCTTAGGGTCTGGTGGGGAGACAGACTTTAATCAAATAATGCAATTGCATTATTGTGCCGTTGCCCAAGTATGTGATTTCAAATTCTGGTAAGTTCTGTGAAGGAGAGGTATATTTAAAAAATGCTAACCCTTGGGTTATGGCTTGAGGTGGTTCCTATCCTGCCCCTAAAGGTGTTAAATAGAGGTTGTTCAGTACCTGGCCAGGCAGTCTGGGTGAACATTGGTTTGACAGATGAGAGTTCAGTGGGAGGATCTCAAGGTCCCTTCCAGTCTCGAGCATCCCAAAGCCACATTCGGGAAGTTTCTGGGACGGATAGCAGCTTGCCGGCCCTTAAGTCAGTGACCCAGCTCATCTGTTGTGTTTATCCTCTCCAAAAACACTGGAGCCCAGCTGGAACAGCAGCATTAATGAGGAAGCAGAAAGCCATTCATACATTCATTCTTTCATTCATTCACGCCTCCATTCTTAGCGAGTAATCGGTGTTGCGGGGCTAGGGAGGGGAATGTCAGGCACTGCTCTGTACCTTCAGAAAAGCAAGGCTGACATCGTCTCTGGCCACGCTGTGCTGCCAACTAGACCCACTTCTCCAGAGAAGATACCAATTTAAAACAGGAGGAAAAATCAATGCTAATAGAACTCCTTTTCTGGTTCCTAAAATGACATCGTCCACGTTGGTCGAGGCTTGGACCCCGTGGCTGCGCTGGGAAGTGTGAGCCGGTGGATGGATGCAATCTTGTGAGCTCTTCAAACCCGGCCGAATCAATAAATTAGAGGCAGAGATGAAGGCTGCTGGGTGGAGGGGAGAGAGGCTGGGTTCAAGGAGCAAAGTGTACCATTCCTCTTCTACCCCCTGAAACGGGACAGGGATCCTCCCTTCAGCCTGAAGTCCCCGGGGACAGGGTAATTTCAGCCTCTCTTGATGTAACCTATACATCACTGTCTTCTTGACCAGCTCTCAAATTAAACTCTGATGTATAAAGTTAAACAAAAATGAGATAAAAATTGGCAGAGGTTGAAGAGGGTCAAAGTAGTCAAAACACAAGGTGGACTCTGGCTCCTTTTGATTTATGTTATTCCGCACGCTTAGAAAAAAATAAAATTATAAGTCTCCCCGAGACTTTCTCATTGAGAATGAGGCATTACTAATTTATTTTCAATAGACTCCCAGTTTTCCTCGCTCGGAGGAGTGCTGTAGGTATTATTTTCAGGGGACGATGCCACGGTTCAACCTCAGAAGGGCTCTGATGATGGGGAATCCTCTTGTAAAATTTAGAGTCCTTTAACAGCAGCCTAATGGGAGCAGACCACGGGTGGGATGGCCTCATCTTCTGGCCGAATCCTCCAAACCCTAAGGAGTGAAATACTACGGAATACATCACCCCCTCGGACAGCAGAGGAAGGGAACCCTGTAGAAATAAACAGCAGCCCACCTCCTAGGGGCAGGGACTCTAAGACCAACGGGACAGAGGCCTTTCTTCCTCACCTTCAGCAACAGAGGAAATCAGCAAGTACAATGACTAAAAATAAAGTCTGCTTATGGGTAGACCGAGTTGCTGTGGAGAAAATGAAGTAGACAGTGGCCCTGAGGGCTGGGCCTAGAGAAAGCCAATAGCAGGTGTAAATGAGGGAAGTGACACAATCGGATTTGCATTCCTAAAAGTTCACAAAGGCAGCGGGGCAGAGAATTAACTTCAAGGTCAATGGCGAGATCCGGAGGCCGTGAGTAGGCAATGACAATTGTCCAGGCAACACGGGGGTGGGGGTGGGGTGGAGGCTTGGGCCAAGCGGATAGCTGTGGTGTGTGGCGGGGTGGTGAAGAGCCAGCCAGGGTCTGTCCTGAAGGCAGGGCGCGGAGAAAGATCCCTGGGCTTCCACTCCGGGGCCTTTTCTGCAGCAGAGCGCCACCTGCAGTCAAACCCCGATATGATGCAGCGGAATCCTGAGCCCGGGGCTTCTCTGGAAGGCATAAAGACCAGAGCGTTGGCAGGGGTGGTGAGACAGCAACAGCAGAAAGCAGGGGTCCTAGAGAGGTAGTACCTGGTCCAGGTGTGTGTCTGAGAGTGCATGAGAGCTCTGATACACAACACTGCCGTCAGCCTTATTTTTCCCAATTAATTGGGAAATTACACTTGCAGCCCACTTATCTCTGTTTTTTCCTTAAGGTCCTCTGGTGTGGCTTTTGGCCATGTCCACCTCCCACCCACCCCCACTCCACCCCCACCCTGTGTAGGAGCTGCTCTGGGACCGATGGACCAGACATGCAAGCTTAGTGACACAGAACGATCTCAGTATGTGCTTAACACTCACTCACCTGGCACCGTGAAATGGATTCCCCCAGACTGCGATCCCCATGGGTAGAGGCCAGGATGAGGTTTATGTGGATGGCAAGAGCAACCTCAGTCTGTTTCTGATGCAACCACAGCTGCACCAGAGCCAGCCTCCTCTGAAAGGCTTGACATGTACAGGTGTGAGGGCGTCCCCAGTAGAGCTCAGGTAGAACTGGCCGGTTGCCTCCATCCACAGAGATGTATGAGGTCAGCTAAGTCCTGAGCAACCTCAGGCCAAGCTCTCGTGCAACATCTTTGGAAGGTCCCTCCCTATGCTGGGCTCTGGAAGGAGTCAGGGGACCTGGGGGACAGGAGAGCAGGGGACAAAATTCATTCCCTTCTTGGGGACACAATACCTCTTCTCGTCGCTTACAATTCAGTGTTACTATTTAACTACATTTTGTCAGATGGAGCATGGGCATAAGTGCCTACCCATTAAAAGCACTTTGGGAGCACTCCGTGGTCTTTCTTCTTCTACTGGTTGGAGATTGTGATGGAGATCAAGGGTAAGATATGGTAGAGGTACAAACTCGAGGGAGCCTGGGTCCCTGGAGGACCATGTAGATGGACACACCCCCCCTGAAGACTGCCATGGGAGCAAGAAATAAACATCTGTTGCGTGGAAACTTTGCATTTTGGTTCTATTTTGTTACACAGCTTAGCTTACCGCACGTCACTCAGTTCCTGTTCTTGGGGAGTTTGCGATCAAATGAGGAGACAAGCCTCAGTCACACCTGGTCAGGCACCCGGGAGGGTCACTTTCCCATCGAAGCTCTTTTTTGGAAGAGCGGAGAAGAGTCAGACTAGGGGGAAGGCACTTCGGGCAGGAGAACATCCCAGTCAAGGGCTCAGATGGGGCTTGAAGCAGAGATGAGATGAATCATTCTCCGGAGGGGAACAAAGGTGGGTCCTTGGCGGTCACAGGATGCGGCGATCAGAACTCTCCAGCTCCCTTTTCTGACCTAACACACCTCTAAATTTTCTGAGGGAGGGGAGCCCTCACCCTGGCGCCCCTTGTCCAGGCAGACAGACTAGAACCCCCACCTGTTGTCCAGACATTAGGAGCAAAGTCCTCCTAGATCTGGATGCTTGATGGGAACAGCTCCTTTGTCCAGCCTTCTCCAGAGGCTCCTGAAAAAAAAGGGTTTCATTCCGTTTCTGAGCAGAGGATCCTGGCTGAGGCTTCCATGGGCCAGTGGAGATTCGGCCATGGTCTTCAGAGTCCCAGTTCCCAACCAGGTAGGGACATCTCAGCTTGGGTCTGTTGGTTCCCATCGGGCCCAGAAAGAGAGCACTTGACAACCGCGGATGCTGAGTCCAGGGAATAAAGGCTCTGCCCATGACACTGGGCCCTCAGGGCTGTTAGAACCTCAGGGGTGTTCACAGTCACTCCCCCCTTGTTGGGAAAGACAGACCCTTATGCGCTGGTTCTCTTACTTCTGACCTCCCACCACACACATACACACCCCAACTGTGCCCAGTGAAAGGTGCTGTCTGGGCATCCTCACAGACATGAAGCATGGCGCTGGCATCTACTGACGTGGGTTCTAGTCCTGTTTTCACTAGTGGTGTGGCCTTGGCCTTCCTCCTCTCCTCACCCCCCGACCCCTTTCTTGCACGACACGCTTTGCGAACACAAACACGCTTGCGTTCAATGAACACTCGTTGTTCATTATGTAAGTACCATTCCCTGTTGAGCCAAGTCATGTCCTAGGGTGGTTCTGTGGTTTCCATTCTCACCTTGTCTTTCCTGGAGCCAAACCACTTGATTTTCTTGGTGCAGGTGATTAAGGCTGCCCACACCTGCGGCCTCTCCCCACGAGGTCAAACGTCTCGGGTCCCCTGCTGGAGCAGGTTTGTCTTGTCCTGGAATGCATCCCCTCGGCAGCCCCTGATGTCTGGCCTGGCTCCTTACTGGGGTGACCACACAGCTGGTCTCTGGGGTTTTCCTTCACCACTGACCTGGGGATTTCCTTCACTTCTTTCAGCCATCGGATCTGCTGCTTCCTGGAGCCTTCGTCATTTCGGTTCCTCTAATCCCTCCTTTTGTTCGTGCACCAACCCCAGCAACGTTCTGATACTGTAGTTACCCAGGCTGAGTTCAGCTGGCAGGACAAAGAAGCTTCCGCTGCCTTCTCTTATTCTTCCCCACAAACAAACAGCAACCAAAACAACAGCAAATAAATGAAAGAAGAAGAAGAATGCCAAAATCATACAAGTTCCATTTTTGATGAAACGAGCAGGCAGATGTAAGCCAGGATTGTAAAGGTTGAGCAGGGAAGGAGAGAGATCTTGTTGTGTTATGTGTCTGTGGCCGGAACCCCAAAGTAGATCAGTAGACACCACAAAGATGAGGTAAGGTCTCCACAGGGAGTTGGGCCCCCAGACCCCCCACTCACGAGCCTGTGACCTCCTCCTCGTCCTTTTGGAAAGTGGGAAGATTCATAACATGATATCATCAAAATAGACCCCCCTGAGAGGTCTGGGAATGCAACCCAAGTTCAAGGGGTTGGGGGAAAGTCTGTCATTAAAATCCCAGCTCCTGGGGGGCCTGGGTGGCTCCGTCATTAAGCGTCTGCCTTCAGCTGGGGCTGTGATCCTGGTGTCCTGGGATCGAGCCCCGTGTTGGGCGCCCTGCTGGCCAGGAGGCCTGCTTCTCCCTTTCACCCCAAAACCCTGCTTGTATTTCTGCTCTCATTGTCTCTCTCTCTCTCTCTCTGTCACATAAATAAATAAAATTTTGAAAAATTAGAAAAAAATTAAAAATAATATAAAATCCCAGCTCCTTCTCCTGTCTGCCTCACAGGGCAGAGGCAGGCTGGGAGGCCCCGTTTTCTTTATGCTGTACGATTTCTGTGAATTCTAAGACATGTGTGGATTCATGTCACTATGCCCTCCATCAAGACACAGAACACTTCCGTTCCTATCTCACTAAAATGCCCTCAGGTTTCCTCTTTTTAGGCATACCTTCCCTCCACCACCAACCCCTGGAGACCCCTGACGGGTTCTCCGTGGCTATGTTGTGTCTCTGAAAGGATGCCATACACGCAGAGTCATGGAGCCTGTGGCCTTTTGAGACTAACATCTCTCACTCGGCACAATGCCTTTGAGATCCATCCAACCTTTTTAAGGCATCGGTTTTTGCTCCTCTGTTGCTGAGTGGGGCTCCACGGTAGGGATCTACCACCGTGGAGGGATCCATTCTTGCTTTGAAGCCCGTCTGAGTTGTTTCCCGTTTGGGCAATTATGAAAAATACTGCCACAAACATTAGTATATGGTTCTTTGGGTAGAGATAGATTTTTATTTCGCTTGGGTAAGCCCTTAAGCTGTGGAGGAGTCGGGTCTTACGGTAAGGGTAAGTTCGACGTCATAGGAAATAGCCTAACCCTTTTGTGGAGGGACTATACCATTTCTCGCCCCTACCAGCGAGGAAGGAAAGTTCCTATTGCGAGACCTGGCCAGAACTTGATATGGATAGCACTTTTTTTTTTTTTTTTGATTAACCATTTTATTATGTACATGGTGGTATCTTACCATGGTTTTATTTTGTATTTTTCTAACGCTTAATTATGTCAGACGTTTTTCATGTGCTTACTTCCTATCTTTCTATCCTTTGGTAAAGTATCTCTTGGAATCTTTTTGCCCATTTTTTAATGATTTGCTCTGATACTATTGAGTTCTGAGAGTACTTTTTGTATTAAAAATGCAAATTTTTTGTTGTGTTGAGCAGGTGATTTGCAAGTATTTTCCCTTTTCATTTCCTTCATTTTTTTTTTTTTATAAAGCGAAAGTTTTAAATTGTGCTGATGGAGACATATTTAAACTTATTCCCATCTCCATCAGTATGCATTTATTGAGCACCTATTGTATACTGATCTCTGTTAGGCATTGGACTTTGGAAGATCAGTGGGACTTGGTGCCTGAAGAACCAGCTGATGAGCTCACAGCACTTCCTCGAGGGGAGGCTGCATCTGGCGTAGACCCAGAGCCCTGGGAGGGGCTGAGGACTTCCTCAGGATTTGTGTCACCAACTCTTCTCAGTTCCAAACCTGTCCAGTAGAATGACAGCCAAACATCCCTGTCTCACCTACCCTCCTAGAAGCCAGTTCCTCCATCCAAGAACTGGCCTCCTACTTCCCCACCTAGGTCAGCCTTGCCTGTCCTTCAAGGCCCACATCAATAATCCATCAGGCCTGAAGGCATCTCTGATCCAAAACTTGTGTTTCTTTGTCTGTTGCCTTCTTTGATGACATCACCTTTTCTGCCAACTGGTTGGGTTTTAAGACTTAAATCTTCTACATGAAGCGTACAGAAAGGCTGGGCACAGAGCCTATTCAAAAAATGTGGTATTTATGTGAGTTGCTGCAAAAGCAAACACGTCCCCATAGCCTGAGAGCCCGTGAACTTAAGGCTCCCCCAACATCCTTCCTTAGAAGCCAGGACCTAACAGAGGGCTTGGCAAGGCATTTGCCTTGAGAACAACCTGGTCCCTGGGTACCACCCTCAGGCAACATCTCAGTACGGTTCCAGAATCTTCTGAAGACAGCATCCCTCCAAAGGATAGTCACGAAGGATGGGTTGGCAGGTACCTTGACAAACCAGTAGAAGAAACAGTTTCTGAGCAGGGGAGGCTTTCCGTACTTCCCAGGTCCTGCCGCAGAATCACGGGCCAGTCTCGGCTGCTGGTTCAGCGGAGTGCCCCAAGCTGCCTTTTCTAGAATGAGGCCAAACCGAAAGCAATCTGAGTTCTGGAGTCGGGTGTTGCAGGCCCTGTTCCCACATGTCAGTTCCTAACGGGCAACAGCTGCAGCTGTGGTTTCTCCTAGGCAAGTGATTCATGTCTTTGCTCAGAAACGATAAGCAGAACAAATGTTTACTTAGACGGATAACAGAGGGACAGTTGGAAAACAGGAGACTGGCAACTGGAAATATTTGGCTGCTATTTGATCCATGACAATTAATTGGAATTAGTCATATGGTGCAAACCGGCCAGGCCTTGGGGCCGAAGGCAGAGTGGGAGGCACACGGATTGGCTCCCAGGAAAGGCGGTGCTAATGGCAACACGCATCGTGGAGAGGAAGACCAGCAAGGGTGCTCCGAGCATGTCAGAGTGACTTTTACCTCCCCGAGCAGCTTTCCCTCATCAGATGTTTTATTTGCTGCCTGATCCAATTCTCTTGCCCAGAGGAGCCAGAAAGAAGAGCAGAGAGAGGAAAAACTACACAGATACACACACACACACACACTCGGCTGAAGCCTCCAAAATCCGTGAGAAATGTTTTACACATTCGGAAATTAAAGGAAACATTTAATTTTCGGTGTGCGTGCAGGGAAGAAAAGCTTAAAAAAAAAAAACATCCAAACACCCACAACAATAAATTTTAATCTTGGGGACCATGGTATATGCACGGATTCATCGAAGAAAGAAACATGTACCTTTAAAGTAAAAACCTGAAATGGGGCTGTGGGCTAGGATTGTCAGTCTAATTATGTTTACATCACTTAAGGCTTGCATCCTACGTGATGCCTATACCAGTATGTACCACTACAGTCGTCCTCGGATGCATTATTTAGTAGACAGATCATAAATATTTCTACAAAAAGGGAGAAAAGGCAGATATGTAATTCAATTTTTTGGCCAAAAAGAGAGAACTGCTGTTCTGTGAAAAACTTCTGAGCAGGCCATGCTTTGCAAACACTGGGGAGGAAAAGCATAGAGCAAAACCCCAAATGGACTCCCTTCTCGTCTGAGGTCAGAAGCTCTGATGTTCCTGATGGCAAGTGTGAGAAGTTAATTACGGTCCCAAGGGGAGGGGTGGGCTGTACTTTGTCAGAACAGCCAACACTGTGCAGAGCAGAGGACGGGGCTGGGTTTCTTTCTTTCTTTTTGTTTTTGTTTTTGTTTGTTTTTTAAGATTTATTTATTTATTTGAAAGAGAGAGAGAGAGCACGCCTTCGAGGATAGAAAACTCAACTGTGTCTTCACAGGTGGATTTTTCTAAGCACATTATAAAAAGTGTGTACAGGGGGTGGCACACTCCCCTCTCCTTGTCCTCCAGCACTTCGGGGGGCAAGGCTTGCTGTTGGCGTGGAAGCAGCGGGCTGGGGGACGTGGGTAGAACCAGGAGCCTGCTTGGGGGTGTCCTTCATACTGGACACAGACAGATGTGGTTTTGATGGCTCGGCTCTTTTCCCTCTTCCTTGCACTGGCAGCGCCGTGGTTTGCCTCAAAGGGAAGCACTTCGCCCGTATTCTCCATCCATGGCACTTGCATGGGATGATAAACCACGGGTCCCTCCTCCTCCCCTGGCCCCTAGTTCCCTGGAGGAGAGCCTCAGTCCAGCCCGAATCAGCAAGCAGCTTTCCCCGGCCAGGCCCCTGAGGCTGGTGCAGGGACCATTCCCTGGCCTGTCTGGGCTACGGAGAGTATGGAGCAGGACTTGGGGCTGAACCTCCAGGGAGGACAATTTGTTTTCCCGTCGTGGCACTGGGTAGGAAGGTGTGACCCTGGGGTGGTTAAAGGGCATTTCCTGGCCCTGAGTCCAGCCATGCTGTGAACGAAGCCTCGTGACATAGTTTAAGCCTCTGGCTAGACCTACATTAGACCTCTCACTGGCACCAGGCCTAGCCAGTTTGATGCTCTCTTCCTCTTGCATGAGATCTCGCTTGCAATCGTGACAGCCATCACATGTACTGTCTTGGCCTAAAGCGGAGCAGGAGGGCATGCAGGCCACTGATGGCAGGATTCAGGCCTCCCGAGGGGATCCCCAGGCTCTCAGAGCAGAGTCCCCGCCAGCCCCAGCTCCAGGGGTGGGGGCGGGTGTGACTTCTTCAGCTCCCACTGAGGGCCCTGACCCCAAGGCGCATAGTTTGCCCTCTTGGACTGGAAGCTGTCCGTCAGAACTCCCTGTTCTCTGGAGCTGCTCTCCAGCCACAGCCCGAGCCCCACTGTGTCTGCATGAGGCAGTCTGAATGACAGAAGGCAGATGCCTGTCTCTCCAGCTCATGCCCCCAGCCCCTTCTGCGGGGCCCCCTGCCAGTGGGCCATAGAGGTCTCCAGCCCAGTGTCCTCTGAACACGCCCCCTGAGACCTGGCACAGCTCAGCTGGACTGTCTGGGTGGGGGAAGCATCTATTTCTTCACTCATTCATTAGGTCGGGTGTTGATTGCCATTCAATAACACGTGTAACTTTTCCTGAGTGTACACAGCCCCCCGCTGGCCTCATATCTACTCTCAATTAACTGACTGTCTGTGACTCTCTGTGGCTCACAAGTCCAGGCCCCTATCCCTTGCTGAGCACTGTGTTCTGAGTGTCTGCTGTATACATGTTATACAGAGGGTTCTCAGCAAATAAGTTAATATATTTGTCTCAGTTCTTATAGATAGTGCACTCTCCCGTCATTCCTGTGAAACCTTGCCCTTCCTGCCCTCAGAAACACAGCCGTGACTCACATCCTCCTAGAAGCCATTCCCAGATGACCTAAAAAAAAAGGGGAGGAACAGGTCATGAATTATCCAGAACAGGCGCAGCATCCAATTTGCACCCAAGTTTTATTAGTAAATATTTTATAATAAGACTGTGAATTTATTATTTATCTTATCAATTAATTATAATTATTAATTTATGTTATTATTAGTTTTTATCAATTATTATGCATCTTGTTAAATAATGGCAAGGGTGTTTTTCTTTCATTATTCTCAGCAAGCATTCTTTTTTCTGGTTGTATAGTCTTCCACTATTTGGCTGTCTTACCATTCATTTGAGAAGTCCTCCAGCAGCTGACATTTAAGGTGTTTTAATTATTTTGCAAAAAAAAAAAAAAAAGTAGGTAGAAGAGCACATTCCTGTATTAAAGTTTTTGAGAGTCTCTCTGATTATGTTCTTAGGAAAATCTCCAGACTTTTATTGGACCAATTAGGTAAGAGATTGTCTCCTGCTCAGGCTGCTTGACTGGTAGGATGTTAGCCTGGAGGGGCTGGGGGTCATCTCTGCTGACTTCTGGAGAAGGACGCCACTGAGAAAGCAGAAAGGGGAGGAGAGATGGCTTTCTGATGATGTCATCGAACACCTGGATCCTGCTCCACCTGAACCTGCAGTCCCTTTGTCTACCAATACATTTCACCTAATTTGAGTGGGGTATCTTTCACTTGCTACCAAACCTGGTGTCAGAGAAGGGATGAAGCGTGCTGTCCCGGGGTTGGAAGAGGATGGAAGCTCCACACCCCATGCTTGAACCTCTTCTACAATGGCAGCTGGCCGTTGAGTCTCTTATTAGCATCCATCTAAGGTGTCTTGAGACTCACTACCTTTGAACTCAGTGTATTTCTTTGCTGAAAACTCTGATTGTTGGAAAGCTTCCTCTCATATTAGCTAAAACATATTTCCTGTACTTTTTCTATGCCGATAGAATGCAAGAGAACGCAAGCATTTATATTGAGGACGGTCAGTGCTAACGATCCCCTCCATACCATAACAGGTGAAGTTAACCCACAGTCAATACCACAGTGTGGTATTGGCCTGTGTACCACCAGAACTAGCACACAAAGCCTCACACTAATTCTTCTTGAACAAACATCACTTTCTTTCCAGATCTCAGTTTCCCTTCCTTCAGAGTGGGCTGTGACGGAGAGCTTATTCAGCATGGAACTGTCTTATCTACAGCTTAGCAAATGTCTATGGAGTATTTAACGCAGTTTCTATCATAATAAAAATATTTTAACTTATAACCTTAGGAAGAGATAGGCATGGGAGTCTTTATAAAGCACAGAAATCCAGATGAGCATAATTTAAGGTAATTTGAATTGTAATGAGTATTTTTAACATACACAGGCAGAGGGGGAAAACTTGCTGGGTTCTGATGTAGAACACACACCCGAATCTGTGTTTGGATGGAAACATCTGTGTCATGGGAATCCAAGATGGTGGGGACCTTCATGGCAGTGATGAGAGAGGGGGCATTTGCTATGGCTGGAGGTTGGAGGTTTCAGCCGGAAAGGAAAGGCAATCATTGTGCCAGATGCTTCCATGGTCGCTGCAGGTCTAGCCCCCAGAGGGACAAGGAGTGGCTGGTTGAGAACAGTGACCAGTTCTTAGCAATCCTTGCAGAATGATGGGCTGGGAGGGTTCTCAGGCACAGGAAGGTTCAGGTATCCCCAGGTACACACCAGCATCTGCTACAGTTCTCCATCTGATATCTGCCTTTGGATTTACCCCATGCATCTATTCCATTTTCCGCATCCTTCATACTCACACACATTCATGTGGAAGGACGTTTGGTATCATTACCATGGATGTAAGACCACAATCGCTTGCCTAGAATAAGACGGGAATAAGAACAATCTTACTAAACGCTAGCTAGAAACGTCTGAGCCTTATGCCTATTCCCTTGTTGAAAAAGATGAGCAAACTGTGAAAAAGATATCAAAGGTGTCCAGGCACCAAACTGAGTCTTTCACCTTGTGGTAAACAGAGAGACAGAAAGAGAATTCAAGCCTGAGCACGGTTCTCAGCATGGGGTCTACTACTATTCAACAGGCTGGCTGTGCTTTGCCTCAAACTCTTGCTGCTCCCCCTAGTGCTGAGTGACCAGGCTGATCCATCCCGCCATCTCACAGATGGCAATGCTGAGGACCCCAGGAGGGGAAGGAGCCCCTCGGACTCCTGGGTTTGTGCTTTTCCTTTGTTAACCATTGTGACTTCTGCCGTGCACCCCGCATGCTCTCACACAGATGTCCATGGATCGCTGCCATCCAGGGCAGATCAGGGCAGATGTGTAACCCTCCAGGGAGAAGAGGCAGCCTGAGGGTGGTCTCTGGGCAGAGGCCATGCCCCGTCTCAGAGACAAGAACCCTCAGCTGAAAGCACAGTCTTTTCTGGCCTCTAGAGTGGCAGTTGCTTCGACCCAACGAATGCCGAAAATCCATCATTTTCAGAAATAATCTCCAACCCTGAAAAAAAAAGACATGTTTACCCCGACACCTCTCAGGATGTCCATCCTGTGTTCACTTCGGTGTCTTGTTGCGATTTTCTCTACACTGCCTTTTCATGCTTCCTCCTGAACAACTTTTCCTCTGGAGTATCAGCATATGCAAATGGGCCCTGCCTGCCTGATGTCCAGCTGGGTTCCTCCCGAATGGAGCCAGATGATTTTTTGTTGTTTATCACATCCACGGGTTTTATTTTTTTTTTAAGATTTTATTTATTTATTTGACAGACAGAGATCACAAGTAGGCAGAGAGGCAGGCAGAGAGAGAGGAGAAAGCAGGCTCCCCGCGGAGCAGAGAGCCCGATGCAGGACTCGATCCCAGGACCCTGGGATCATGACCTGAGCCAAAGGCAGATGCTTTAACCCACTGAGCCACCCAGGCACCCACGTCCACATTTTTTAACTCATGGCTGTGTTTAAGCACAGATTGCAACGTCCGGAGCAGGTCCACGGAAAGCTGAAAATCTTTGTTAATTTCAGGAATCTCTGTCAGTGTCCCTTCCCAGAAGTGGTCCTGGAGCCAACAGCCCTGCCCCCTTGTTTCAGGACCTAATTAAAAATGCAGCTTCCTGGGGCGCCTGGGTGGCTCAGTGGGTTAAAGCCTCTGCCTTCGGCTCAGGTCATAGTCCCAGCGTCCTGGATCGAGCCCCACATCGGGCTCTCTGCTCAGCAGGGAGCCTGCTTCCTCCTCTCTCTCTGCTTACTTGTAATCTCTGTCTGTCAAATAAATAAATAAAATCTTTTTTTTTTTTAAAGATTTTATTTATTTATTTGAAAGACGGAGATCACAAGTAGGCAGAGAGGCAGGCGGAGCAGGGAGCCCGATGCGGGGCTCGATCCCAGGACCCTGAGATCATGACCCGAGCCAAAGGCAGCAGCCCAAACCACTGAGCCACCCAGGTGCCCCAATAAATAAAATCTTTAAAAAAAAAAATGCAGCTTCCTGGGCCTTCCCCAGAGTTACAGAATCTGAAGTTTGAGACTCTTGTCACTCTGCATTTTAAAATGAGGCTCGCTGTCCTGTCCACCTGAAGTTAAAGGTTGGATGTCCCTGCGAGGCAAATAAATAATCTGTTCTTTACCTGAACGCTCATCAGTCAATTGCAGACTGTGCACTTCATTCTGTATTTGCCATGGGTTTTGATGGCAAGTGAGAGGCACCTAGTTCCAATTAGATTAGATGAAACATATTGGTCGACAAATGGATGGCAAGGTCAGGTACAGCTGGATCTAGGTGTTTAATCCATCACCAGCTAATCAATCAGTGGATCTTCATTGAGCACTTCATTAAGCACTGAGTGCTAAGCTCCATGCAGGTCTCTGCTGCGGGGCAGGCGGTCCCTGCCTTTAGGAGACTTTAAGACTTGCTGGAAAGGCAAGGCACATGTTTGAAGAAGCCCATAAAAATGCAAAACAAATAGTAATATAATAGGATGCTCTAAGATATCTGCAGTCCGTACAATAGATTCCATCCTGCTAATTTACTAACCCACTTTTCATGAGCAGCTCACATGTGCTGATAATTCAAAATAACAAATTTTATGTCCATTTTTCTGTACCAAGCCATAGCACATGGCCTTGGCCCTCCAGGAGCCCTAAAGATTGGCAGAAAAGAGCCAGGGAGCAAGACAGGTCTGAGTGTGCCCCTGGTCCCTGGAACTTGGGAATGCAGAACCCCAGTCTGTGACCCTGGGAGCGGCCGCACTAAGCACCTAAGCGCAGGGTCTATTGGAGTGCGTGTGTTATCTTCCTGGGGCTGCTGTCACAAATTGTCCAAACTGGGTGACTTAAACAACAGACGTTTATTCTCACAGTTTGGAGGTCAGACGCCCAACATCAGCATCCCTGGTCCCAAATCACAGTATCTGCATGGTCTGGCTAGCTCAGGAAGCTCGCTTGGACAATCCACCCCTTGCCTCCTCTGGCTTTAGGTGACAGCTGGCATTCTCCAGCTGGTGACCTTGGCCCTGTGACCTTCAGTCCCAGCATCTTCAAATCTCTCTCTGTTCCCTGCACAAGCAAACCCCATCCTCCTCCCTCCTATCATGTCACCTAGGATGCAATTGGGGACCCCTGAGATAATCTCATCATCTCAGGATCCTTAACTCAATGTCATGTGCAAAGACCCCTTTTCCTTCTGGCGTGACATTCATAGCTCCAGGCTTTAGGACCTGCTGTGGACTAAATGCATGTGTCTCCCTAAAATTCCAATGTTGAAATCCTACCCCTCACAAAGGATGTTACAAGGAGGTAGGGCCTTTGGGGGTAATTAGGTCGTGAGGATTGGTTCCTCCTGGGCGGGATTAACACCTTATAATGCTTTCCATCGTGTAGGACACAGAGGGCAGACGGTGGCCAGGAGCCTAGAAGAAGAGTTTTTGCCTGAGCTCCACCCTGAACTTGGACTCCCAGCCTCTAGAACTGTGAGAAACAATTTTCTGTTGTTTCCACCTTGTCTGCGGTATTTTGTGCTACTAGCCTGGACGGACTAAGACAGAAACTGGCTTTTTTGGTGAGGGATCTAGATGTTGGCTTCAGTATTCAGTCCACAAATGCGCAGTCTCTTCCCCTTTGGGCCACTTTCCGGCTAACTTCCCCAGGACACGTGTCATCCTTGGTAAGCAAGAGCTCGGGGTCACAGATCAGGCTGCAGCTCTGTTGGCCTCCCTAGGAGACAGCTCAGCTCCGCCCCTCCCCTTGGCAAAGGTTTCCGAGAGCTAATCATCACCTTGTCCTCCCTGCGTGTGAATGCGTGCACTCTGCCGGCAGCAAGGGGGTCACAAGTCAATGCACGCCTAGGGTCAGTGAGGAAACACAGGGAGGTTAAGGGGACAAAGAGAGGGCAGGGCAGGGCACATTCCCACTGGGAGTTAACCTAGCAGAACCACAGCAAGACAGGCATGCTGCCCTGGCTGGCGGCCCCTCCCATCGGCCTGACTCTCCTCTGTATGAGAAGGGATACCAGGCCTGCTCCCTGGGTTTCTCCGAGGTTCCATCCCAGGGACTTGACTCCACCCCCATGAGTGGAATCTCTGCCTTTGAAATAAGGACAATAAAGACCCTGCATTGTGCCCTGGATTCCAGCTAAAGCATGGGGTCTGCATAACGATTTCTCAAAGCACCTTCTAGGATGTTCACCACAGCAGGGGCTGGCCTTAGCATACCCATTTTGCAGACAAAGAGACTGAAGCCCAGAGAGCCTGACCAAGGACACAGGAAGGGAAGAGGCATGGATAAAGACCCCAGACTATGGACACCATGCCCAGGGGTCTCTACCAATTAACTGGGTTCTTAATCTAGGATAAACCAGAGTGCAGGCAGAGCCCAGCTGGATGCAAAAGGGAGAGAAAAAGGCCAGCCTTCCAGTCTTTCTGTGTGTGGCACGCCTTGGCCTCTGCCCCAGTCTCCTCCAAGGCCTTGGGGTTCTTGAAGGCCCAAACACTTAGATGGGTCCCACTCTCCAGACATCTCCGGTTACATGTAACCTGATAAGACTCTCCACGAGTTCCTTGGGAACATGGGTCCTGAGGGAGGGTTCCTACAGATGCAGAGTGAAGTTGTTCCCCAGACTCTGGCCACACAGCTCTCTTTATTACCTACAAAATCAAATCACTGCAGAGAAGCTGGGACCCCAGGGGCCCACAGGGGCAGGGCCTGATGGGGCTTGATTGTCCCCAGAGAAACTCATCCCATTGTAGCGCCTGGGTCCCGATGGGATGATGGGTGTTGGTTGAGGTTTCTTTGGCAGAACTAGGAAATCCACCTTACCCTCTGCCCCCATTGCCTGAAAATAGACCCCAGTTGCCAGTACTCATGCTTGGGGGCCATTAGGTGCTAGATGGCCTTCTCACCATGGTCATTGCCAGATGGGGCTAGAGAGGACGTCTGACCTACACTACACGTCTGACCTGGTGGGATCCTGATGATCCTGGGACCAAGTACCCTCCCTCGGGAGAGAATGGTCTCTGCACACGTCCTGACCAGCACTGTGGGGTGTGCCCTTGAAGGTTCCTGCAGGCAAAGGGAAGAACAAAGGCCAAGAAGATTGTCCAGAACACGCAGTCCTGGAGAGGGGCTTTGGGAAAAGAGGAAGTGTCCATCGCTGAGTGTTAGCGCCACGCCAGCTCTCGGAGACCTCCCCTTCACCGTGATAAGCCCACACATCTCAAAGTTTACGTGGACATGAGATCACGACTGCGTAAGTGAGGAAAAAGGAGCTGGAGCTTGGCTGAGTTTCCTAGGGCTACCGTAACATCACCACACACCAGCTGGCCCCGTGCAACGGGAAAGCGTTCTCCCATCATTCTGGTAAACTGACACGGGGGCGTTAGCCGGGCTATGTGCCCCCAACAGTCCCCAGGGGAGAATCTGTTCCTTGACTTTTCTGGGGGGCCCGGCCAGGTGCTCCTTGGCTTGTGCCTCTGTCTTGTCCTTGACTTCTCCCTGTCCGCTTCATGTAAGGACACTTTTCATTGGATTTAGGCATCCCCCCGCCCCCAAGAAAATCCAGGGTGATTTCATCCAAACAGCCGTGACTTCATTACATCTGCAAAGACCTTATTTTGGAACAAGGTCACAGTCGCAGATTCTGAGGGCTAGGATGTGGACATAGTATTTTGAGGCCCATTCAACCCCTTATACTAAAGTTGGCTCCTTTCCCATCGCGACCTTCCAGTAAGAGTCTGATTGCACTGGGCTTTGCAGGTCCTACACAGAAATGAGGGAGGAGCCTAACATGGGGACGGAGGAGCAGGCGGTGAGGGGAGAAAGCCACCCAGCTCCGGGTATTCTCAGCACACACTGGAGAAACCAAATATGATTATACTTATTGTAGATCTCATAGAGAAAAGCCATACAGGGCCCTGGGGTTCCCTCCACACCTCTCTCCTTTTGCCCCCACAAATGTTTCTATGGGAACCATGCTTCTCTCTTAGGAGACACCCTACAGATCCCAGCAACAGCAACAGCACCAGAAATTAGAGCACTTGAGGGAGCCCCCAAAGATGAAGGTGTTGATTGGCCCAGGATGAGCTTTTTCTCCGGGGTTGTGTCAGGGGAAGGGGGAAGGACCAGGAGCAGAATGGAGAGAAATTATTCTACTGGGCACTGGGAGAGAAGAAGTAGTCCCTTTTATTTCGGGCTTCAGGGAAAGGCATTGCCAGGGGGATTGATGACCGATTCTGGGTGGTACTCGGGTGGCAGCAGCCTCTGAAAGGGAAGTGGACGCCAAAGAACCCCACCCTCCACCCTGTACTTGCCTTGCCCAGAACTGAGCACTTCGTCTAATGCTATGGGCAGGGCTGTGAGGCACCCAGGGCCAGGCACCCAGCCCGTCCACCTCTATAGGACAAAACAGGAACTTTATGGAGGACATGTCCCTACTCTTAAAATACACACACACACACACACACACACACACACACAGGCTTCTATGTGAGAAGTCCAAGAGGGCCTTCCCAGACCTCCCACACTCACTGCTCGGTGCTCCTCATTTCCTTTCTCCCTGGCCCCCCAACCACTCCCCATCCTCCCCCTCCGAGTGAGAACCAGCAAAATGCACGCTTTCACCCGGACCCGAGTAAATCACTAAGTGACATAGAAAGTTAAGTTCAACACTAGGGAAAATTGAATTTATCTTGGAAATGCTTTATTCTTCCAAAAGTTCACTTTGGCAAAGTCTAATGTACGGGAAAGCATGAAATACTATGGCTACAGACAGAGCAAGTTCTTCCACCGAGCATTAAGCCTCGGGGTCCGAATTCCGGCTCGCTCCCCATCAACCACTCTCTTTAACTCACGTGTCCATCAATGTCCCTGCTAAGTGGGAGTATTACGCACATCTCATCTCACCGTAATGTCACAAAGCCCATAGAATTACAAATCAGGTTTAAGGCAGAAACCACGACAGCCAAATCTAAGTACACAACAAGTACATTAAGGATCTGTCTTCATTTGCCCTTCCATCCTCACCTACCCCTCTGCTCAGACCCACGGCATGCAGAGCTCAGCTTGAGGTAGCCTAAGATCCATTTTAGAGTGGGCTGAAATATACATGACAGTTCACGCAGCACATGAACATAGACAACTGTATAAAATATTTAAATAAAGACAGGAAAGAACAGAGGATTGCAGCAAAGCCTTTGGCAGACCCAGCCTTGGGGAATTTAGCAGCTTGAGATTCATTACAAATTTCATCTTTAATGTTATTTTTAGTTCAATATTTTGTAGCACTCAGAAGTAAATCTTGGTACGCTGTCTTCTCTCCCCTGGCTTCCTCTCTTCCGGTGTCTGATCCTTCGGTTTTACTGAAACCTAATACCTTTTCAATAAAATTGATTTGTGACGTCGTAATGCTGTTTGTTACCGTCTCCCGTGCCTTGATGTAATGGGGAGAGAAGGATTGCTTGATTTGGCAAAGTGAGGCGGATTGCTCTTATTGTGGGATAAATTGGCATGAACTTGGAAACCACCCTGCTGCAACACGAAAACTCCCCCCCTCTTCTTCCCTCTCGTCCTCTGCCATTTTGAAGTTCTGGCCTCACATCACAGTCCTGACTGCACAGGGTTCACCGTCCTCCCTAGAGAGAGTCATCGTCTCAGATACTGATGTGAAGGAAAGAGACCTGGGCTTTAAATAATTCCTGCTCAGTTGCTCTCTTGATATGCCTTTCCACCTGGCAACCTCCAGCTAGTTTGTTGCCTTGAAATGAAAGTCTTATGAAGAGGCTTCTGCCCGCAAGTGAGGGTTGGGAGAGGACGGGTTGACCAGAAACTCCATCCTGGGGTCATGGCACACACATTCCACCTGCTAGGTAGATGCAGGGAGAGTTAGATAAAGCTTTGTCCGGGAGGCAGCCGGCAAGATGAGAGGGAAGGCAGCAAAGGCGAGCTAGCTTGCCCAGCCTGCCCCTGAAATGTACGAACTTGAAGAAGCCCCCGAGGAAAGGACGGAATCCAGAAAATTCCTGACGGCTTTGACCAAAGTGGGATGGCCACATTGGGCTCATTGGTGGCACTAGGGCAGGGCTTGAATTCTGACCCAAGAAAGTGAAGGCGTGGTGGGGAAGGCTCGCACCAAAGTTCGGAGCAGCTCGAGAGAAGATGATACTCAACCCAAGCACAAGGTGAGCTGTGACATTTTCTAGATGGGCATCTCATGAACAATTCTCCTATCCGGGACCTGGTGTTTCCTCCTTTGCCTTTGACCCATACAAAAGCAAAAGGAGAGAACTCTGTGGTTTTCTGGGTAATGGATAACTGAATAAAGCCCGATGGTTTTTCAAGTAAAGATTCTCAGAAATGTTGATGCTGGAACAAAATGTACCTAGAGAATTCAAGTCAAGGATTTATGGAAGGAGTGTTCTTCTACGGGAACTGTCGGGAGTGGAGGAGGAGGTGGGGGAAGGGAGGAGATGGAGTCCCACAATGACACCATATGCTTCAGCTAGAGTCTTCTCCAACCATTGAGAAGGAGCTCTGCAGTGTCAACAGCACAAAGATGTGCCCCACCTTTGAGGCACCGGGTCTTGGCTGCTTCAGTCAGCCACTGACTGAGGCCACCTCAAGGGGATTTCCAGGGATTTCCAGGGGAGGTGACTCTCAAGGGTTGAGAACAATCCTCAGGAGATGCGTGCACTGGTTACCACCCAGCAGTCATGGAAGCCAGAGATGAGCACACAACCTGCTCCGGGCAGATCTGGCCAGGCTGCGCCTTCTTTACCTCCGGCTCTAGGTGGGCAGGACTATCCAGTGACATCTCGTTCTATCATTTTTCCTGTTGAGTTGAGTCTACACTCCAGATCATGAAAGCAAGAAGACTCACCATGCTCCAGTAAGTTCTTGAACGTCTCAAAAGATAAGGGTGCTAAGTAGGCATGATGCTAAGGTCTGGCAGCATATATTTAGGAGAGGAAGGGTCAGGCTGAAAACAGCAGAGGGACTGTTTTTGCCTCTATCCTGGGACACGACACTATCCACTTAAGTAGTTGCCATCAGGCTCAATGAGAAAAGACATTCTACACCATGTCTGGCACGTAGGAACCACTCACTAAACATTAGCTTGTTGTTAGTATCCCATTCCCAAATGGTGAGGTCAAACCCATCAGCTGAGTTTTTCTTTTTAATGAAAACTCTGATAAGATAATCATTGTGAAATGGAGCAGGTTTGACTCCCCTGCTAATGGGATGATAAAGATGTCCTTGATGACACCAGGGCAAAGACAGTATATAGATTTTCTTAGATGCAAACTCCAGCGGTGTAGCGGCGGTCACTATTGTTAGGAAGGATTCTGAGGCTGGGTCCAGACTGGGTTGAGGGCGTTCCCTGATGAACTAATTGTGTCTTCCACAAGCACCGGAGAAGGGGTGCGATCGCTCACAATCCAAGACAGCTCTGTCCTTTGGGGTAATCAGAACTCATAGCTTGTATGAATCAGAAAGCTCCAAGAAAGCAGATTATAGGGGCTACTTAGCTTGTTAGCAGGGATTGTCAGACTTGGGGCTTTCTGCTTTCTAGATGGGGAAAAAGTCCCCAGAAGGTGTCAGATGCAAAGATAACTTGGATGCTCCCAAGTAGGAAAATGAGAAATTAGAAGGAAAAAAATTTCAAGAGGGAGAAACACCCCTTCGTGACTGGCAGCCTCTATGATGACTAAGAGCACTATTATCCAAAATATATGTGTGTCAATATATAGATAACCACAAAGACACAGTAAAAAAGAAACAACATCCCAATGGAAAGATAGGCAAATGATAGGACTTCCTAGGTTAGATCTAATGGTCCTACACCCAAAGCTGCTCAGTTTCACCAGCTCTCTGTGACAGGTAAAAGAAAACAGCATCACATGCTTCACATTGGCAGAACTTTAGAATCTGACCATATAAAGCACTGGGGGGGGGGGTAGTGAGGGGAGGGCAGAGACCGAGTGGGACCACACATCTTGCAAACCCTTAGGGGAAGAAATTAGTCATGCCTAGTATGACTGAAAAGGTACCGATCTGCTCTTCCAGAATTCTCTCTCTAAATGTAGACACTAGAACAGTGTGGCTCAAGGAGTCACATGGAAGGATGCTTACAGTAGCACTGGGCAGCAATCGTGATGTCCAAAATTAACCAAACTGCCCATCACCAGGGAAAGACGAAAATAGACAGTGAACAGATACAAGATGTACAGCTCACCTCCGAGAAGGGAAGAAGCGTCCGAGTTGCATTTACGTAGATGACAAGAACAGCAAGAACAGCCCCTCCCCGCCCCACCAATGCTTTACATGTCCTATCCCAACACAAGGGAAATGTCTGGAGGGCTGCACGCACCCACAATGATAATGTAAGGGGAGATTGGAACAGAGAAGACCACAGAGGATTTACTTTTAATTTCTATAGTAAGAACATATTCATGAATTCTTTGAGTAATTACGTTAATTTTCGAAGAGCTCTGGCTCTGGGGCCGTACATAGTACTAGAGGGTGGCAGGGTGGAGGTCAGCCAGACTGATGTGCAGGAGGTTCCTGTACCCACAGAAGCCTTAGGCCCCCTTCCCTTGGTGTCCACTACGGGGCCCTTGGTGAGGCTGATTACTCAGGAAGAGCTGTTGGTAGCTTTCCTGCTAGGTAGTGCTTGAAAACTTGTTCAGAGGGATAGGGATGTGGGGTGGGCAGGGGACAGAATTGCAGCACACTTATCATTCAGCCATTTGAGGCCTTCTTGGTAGATTCCTGCCATCTCTGATACCTGAAAGTGGAACAAGGGAAGAAGCAGTGTACCCCAGACCTCCTGTTCTCCTTGTCCATGGTGTTAGATGGTAAGTCTCCGTATCGCTACGTCCATGGCATCAATGGCAGGTGGCCAATAAATTGCTCAGGGAGAGGGGTTTCTACTCTAGCCCTTGGGTCTTTCCAGACTCCAAAGCATTCTAGACAGAGAGATTTCCCCCAAATCCTTCGGGGCTCTTTCCGTTGTGCAGACTACTCAGTTCATATTTTCCTCATCCACCGTTGCTGCATTAAAAATGGCATCGTGTCCTCTCTGGGTGTCGTAGGCTATCACTCCCCCGGCCAGGCCTCCCCACCACTGGCTAGTCCTCTTCCTGAACTCTCCTCCAGGCCCAGCCCTGCACCGGCTTTGCGACTCTCACGCCCAGTCTCTACACTGGCTCTTGGGACTCCCGAGGCCAAGAGGAGACATCTTGGAACAGCGGTACATTCTTGAGACGGTCTTGTGAGATCTGGGGCTGGGGGTGAATATGAAGTCTGTATGGCCTTCCATGACCTTCCATGGCCTTGCTTGTGCCCATTGTCCCTTCCCTGAATTCACACCACCCTCGTCTATGTTGTGCCAAGCCCCTGTACCAGCGTGCTCTCCACCAGCAGCGCCCCCTTCTGCCGGATTTCTGCGGTCAGGAGCACTGTGCTCAGGGGGACACGCGAACACAGAGTGAACTTGGTTGTTATTGTGAATTATTAAATACTGACAGAGCATAGGACATAGAGCCAGTCGGGACAAATGCTGGTAAGCACGCCCTTAACTGCCAAACTGTCCACAGTGTGGGTGTCAGGAAGAACTCAGAAATGAGTGTGGTTTTTGGAGAAAAGACCCCCAGGCTGGAGTCTTACGGGGTGGGGGTGGGGGGTTGCTCTGTGGTCCAGGCAGCCTCAGTGGCTCAGGGTCAGCCCATATCGGTTCAGTTCTCTATCCAGACACCTACTATCTTTTTTTTTTTTTTTTAAGATTTTATTTATTTGGCAGAGAGAGATCACAAGTAGGCAGAAAGGCAGGCAGAGAGAGATAGAGAGAGAGAGAGAGAGAGAGGAGGAAGCAGACTCCCTACCTAACAGAGAGCCCGATGTGGGACTCGATCCCAGGACCCTGAGATCATGACCTGAGCTGAAGGCAGAGGCTTCACCCACTGAGCCACCCAGCAGCCCCAGACACCTACTATCTTGAGGTGGTTGAGCAGATGACCCAAGTAGCTGAGCCTAGCCTGAACCCAGCCGTCTGTTTCCTCCTGTGATTAAGGGGCATTATGATCTCGTCTGTCTTACCAACCCATGGACCCTCCAAGGGTGCAGTGAAGTCATGCACGAGGAAAGGTTTTTGCAAATGCAGAGGCCACCCCTGTGCAGGTGTGTTCCTCCATCATCCCTTGTCCAGGCTCATCAGCCAAATCACCTGATCAGCAGAGATTTATTGAGAACCTGTCATGTGCTGGGGATTCTTCTAGACTTGAGGGATGCAGAGAAAGACACAACCTAGTCTTCCAGTGGGCTCCAGTCTAGCAGGAGGGGCTAGAAATAGAAACCTGAGAGCACAGAATGGCAGCTATTGTCCAGGGCAGAGAGGAAAGATGCTCTGGGCACAACACAGGTCACTGAGTGTGGGGGAGAGGCTCCGTGGCTGAGCCCATCCCCATCGGAGTGAGTGGCTTGCACAATGTTGTGAAGGAATATGGGACCTTCTTTCACAAGAAGAGTAGTCTTGGAAAGGCTTCTATCTCCTCTGGGAGTGGAGTTCAAGGAATAGCCCCACGGTGTAGCCTATGGGGACAGTGCCCCCACGTTATCATATCCTTGCCCTCATGGACACTCCCAAGGGACTGGTTCCTGGGGCAAGCTGCTCTGGCCACAGAAGCCTGTCCACCTGCAGGTGAAGCAGGCCGGACTGCCAGGAAAATAACACCCCGGGAGCATCCTTTGACCTACAATGGCTTCTGCCATTGTAGGTGGGAAGACCAACCTCATGGCCCTTTCTGCACGGCGTCCCGCTGAGTCTCAGCAGGCCTGAGTGCCGGTGGCCCACAGCCATTGCCAGCTCTCCAGTGCCTCCTGCATTACTGGCCTCCCCTCGCTTGTCCCCCCAGTCCTGCTTCCCCACGGATGCTTTCTGGGATTACCTGCCAAGGAAATGCTAACGCTGTGTCCTCCTCTAAGGGTTGGCTCCTCGAAGAACCCAACCTAAGACAAGATAGATTGGGGAAACCTGTTTGTTCCCCAGCTCACCCTTTGTATGTGTTGTTCCAATGAGCTGTCCCATTCAAGAGAAGTCTCTGCGTTTCTATGCATCTGTTCCCACTCTCCCTGCTGATGGGCCCATGGTGCAAATGCCGACCTCACTCTGGCCTGGTAGGCCCTGCCCTTCCCTCCCCTTCTTCCCGTCTCCCCATCCAATGCACACCCCTTGTTTACCAAATGTTCAATTTTGGTTATGTTACTATAAAAATCAAGCAGCTGGCAATTCTAGCTTGATTAGCAGGTCTCCAGTTTTGATTAGTAAATTACTGTGGTAATCAAGGTTAATTCTCATTGCAGCGCTCAGCAATAGATTTTATAGTTTGCAGGGAAATGGTTTTCCTTCCTGGGATGGAGACCATTTCATTAAAGGAACCCAAAGATTGGAAAGGAGGGAGGTGAACCCTGGATTCTGGGGGGTCTTGGGAAGGGACTTATTTCTTGGAGTCTCACATTTCCAGATCACCCTTCCCAATTTCCAGCAGAACTGAGAACGGTTCCTGCAAGACCTCTCTCTCTCTCTCTTTCTTTCTCCGGTCCACCTTCAGATGGGTCCTTTCCTGGGATAAAGGAAGCCTGCGCCAGACCTCCTGAAAAATACCAGTTTCCGACCTCAGGGCTTTTCTGAAGGTCTTTGAGGAACCAGGGAAACAGTCCTTTCTGGAACTGGAACCAAAATGCTGAGGGGCCGGGGGCCGAGCTCAGGATCAGAGATGCCTTTGGGCAGATGACTGTCTTTAGACACCCCTAGGGGATGTGAGGAGGGCAGGCTGCTGTCCCCGCTGGCTGGAGGCAGCCTCTTCATTCCCCGCCCGTGAAGAGGTCTCTCTCTTTACAGAGAACGAATATGTGTAGACGGGACCAGGACTCCGAGAGACACACAGGTTGAGAGAAAACCCTTGAGACGGGGGAGACTGGCAGCGGAATTTCATTTCTGACTTTGACCTGGGGCTGGTGTGTGCACTGTAGATTCTGGATGCGTTGAGATTAAGGTGTCTTGTCCCACAATCAGGAAATAGGATGAAAGAGAGACGAGGCTGGCCCTATCCCACCCGGGATCTCTCTGAGAACTCATTCCCTCTACCTCTTACTCCCCGAACTGTAATCACTAAATGTCAGCAGTGGATGCTTTGCCTCCCCTGGGTGACATTTGTTTTCCGTATCCCTTTGGGGGATGGACCCTGTCAATCCACAGAATTCATATAAACCTTTGACAGCAGGGGCGTCTGGGTGGCTCAGTGGGTTAAAGCCTCTGCCTTTGGCTCTTGTCATGATCCCAGGGTCCTGGGATCAAACCCCGCATCGGGCTCTCTGCTCTGCGGGGAGCCTGCTTCCTCCTCTCTCTCTCCCTGTCTGCCTCTCTGCCTACTTGTGATTTCCCTCTCTGTGTCAAATAAATAAAATCTTTCAAAACAAAACAACAAAAACAAAACAAAACAAAATAAAAACAAAAAACTTTGACAGCAGCAAAGAAGTACGGTGGGAAGGTTGTTCCCTTGGCTGGCTCAGATGTGCGCTGGCCCCGTCCTGCCTTCTGAGTCAGCAGGCAGCTCACAGGGGGCTCCGAACCCCAGCCGGCCTGCAGGCAGTCTCTCGCTCCCACACCTGAAAGTGTCCACTCTCCGCAGAGCTGGTCTGGGCTCTACCTGACCGTAAGGTTGAAGCAAGCTACTCCTTCTGTCCTGGGTCTTCTCCTATTCTGTCCTCCAGATAGCAGGAACTCGTGTGAGCCCTGCTGTGGGTCCCCAGGACTCCCCGGGTGGGGATAGCAGCAAATTAAAACCCAGACCCTGCCCTCGACTTGGCCACCCTGTATTCTGGGGGGTCTTGGGAAGGGACTTATTTCTTGGAGTCTCACATTTCCAGATCACCCTTCCCAATTTCCAGAAGTCCTCAAAGCTTATGAGCACCTTAGGTCCAGCGGGTGGGAACAGTCCTGTTTGGGGTGTGGTTCACAGGTCTCAATTCCCAGTGTCCCACTTCTGTGGGCAGATAGAGGTCAGCTCTAGAGGAGGTCAAGATGTGCCCAAACCTCTTTTCAGTGTGTTCCATTAGGTGGACAGTGAAAAGCTTCTCTGGACCCTACAAAATCTTCAGACCCCTCAGGACTCTCGGGCAAAAGCTTTCAGATTTTCAGCTCTGTGTCTTTTGTGGGCGCATAAAACCATCCATCCATCCTTAATGTTTTTCTATCACCGATGTCCTCATGTGTTCTTTCGGAGAAGTGTGAGTAAGGCCCCACGCAAGGAAAGAGGACCTTCTGGGGAAAGAACGAGAGGCCAGAAACCGATACAACTCTCTCAGTTTTCCTTGCCTAAAAGCAATTAAGTTTTCACACCTGTTTGGGTGGTAGCGGCAGGATGATTGTCTGGGGGTGGGAGGGGTGCAGGGGTGGCTGAGGGGTATGGGGTGGGGAGGAGGATTGCAATTTAGGAGGGAGACACTGAGCTCACTTCTCCCCTAGCCAGAGCACCAGCTGACCTCAAACCCCATTCAGCCCTGTCTACATCAGGCCTATTGCTAGCCAGCTGTATGACATCGGGCAACGAAGCCACTCCCATCTTTGGACGGCTGGACCTCAGTTTCTTCATCTGTGAAATGGGCATTGTGATGGTAATTCAGTCGGAGGGCTGAGAGGGGATGTGTGAGATAATACACCTAAAATGTTTGAACCTTCTCTGAGAAGCTAGTGCTTGAATGTCCTCTAGGCCTATGATTTCACGAGCGACAGTGCTTCCCGAGGACAACTCCAAGCTACCATCTTGCGTTTGCTTCCTGTTAGTGGATGAGCTATGAGCAAAAGCAGGGAACGTGGCCCAGCCCAGGGCGGCTGTGGGAGAGCGTGGACACTGGGAGATGTGACTCACGGCAGCCGTTGATGGGAAAACGTAGCAAACATGCCTTTCTTATCCTGCTGCTCGTGCTGATGTTGATGCCTGGCTTAGAAGAGAAATTCCTTACTGTGATTTGTGAGCACTTTCCTGTTTTTCCCTCAGGGATGAAAGTACGTCCCTAAGTTAACCATTTTACCTATAACTCAGTTGAACTCGTTGGGCACCCTCTGTACCCAAATGGCTGTGAATTCACGTGTGCCTGTGAATTTTCTTTGTCCAGTCTTGCCAGCAGTTCTGGACCAGGTCTGACCTTCCTCATCTTCGTCTCTGTCCCTCACCTCCTGGTTCCATTCTTCCTTCTCTTCTCCCCGTGCCTCTGATGGTCTGTAAAACATCCGCAGGACGGGATGGACAGGGGTCCGTGAATTGCCTTGGGGAAGAAGAGATTTCAGGGTTAACGGAGAATCTGTGGACCACACCCTTCTCTGTAGACTGTTAGATACTGGGACAAAGCAGTTCTACTAGAGGGCTTTTCCCAGACTCAGTTTCACAGACTTGCTTAGTGTCATGCAGATTTCTTTTGCAGATTTCTGTCAACAGAGAAAAATGTCATTGTGTTGGTGCCCTGTTGATACTGTAACCATATCAGCCTGCAGTAACACCCAAGAGTCAGAAGTCAAGGAGTCAGAACCCAAGAACAATGGCTTTTGGCTTCGCCTTCTTGCTAGTGACGGCAGTCAATGCCGTTTTGCCAAACAAAATTATACGCAAAATGGATGTTTTGGGGCGCAGCGCGGCAAGGAATATATGGCTGCATTTCCTTCAATAAATCTGCCTTCTTCTGCCCAGACAAAGACATACAACCTATAGTGATTGACGTTTTCACCACTAAATTATTCTACGTCTGTTTCTAGAAGAAATGTCTCCATTCCAAAATTAGCTAACCATCAACATAACATAAAATAACTTGAACACGGTGTCATTTCACAAAGATATTGATTCATGCAGACTTATTGGATTAATAACTGGTTTCCCATAAAAGTAGTCGTCACTATGTCTTTGGTAGACAGAAAAAATATACACTGTAGAACAATATATATTGGTACATTTAAGCCTGATTGCTGAGCTCAAATAAACAAAACAGTTTTCAAAGGCAACATTACAAATGAAAAGAGAGGTGACACAATGCAACTTACAAATGGATCTGGGGGTGATGGAAAGCTAATAAAAAAAGACAACGATTTATTTATTCGGGGCATTTGATTTTACTCTATTGGATTACACAAAGCTCTAATTTTTCACTGCAGTCAATCTGTATAAAAGTTCAACTGATGAAAGCATATATTTAATTCCCAAATGCCTTTTCTTTCAACCTCTACTTCTTCAGAGTCGGACAACCTTTGGTGTCCTGAGTAGCGAAGTAGTTGGCTTACGTTGGAACAAACAGACCAGCGGAGATATTTAAAGGCAATAGGTGATTTACGGAGTTCCTAACGACAGCCCGTCCACTCTTTCTCCCCGAGAACGGATTTCGCCAGTAGGTTGAGAAAATATGCTTCTTTGCGTTCTTGTTTCGGTGTTTTGGTTTTTGAGCGTAGTTTCTTCAGTGAGGTTCTATGGTAATCACGTCATTGAAACTAACCTTCTTGGTTCCTTGTCTAACAGATCGCCCCATGGTGTGAAGAATAAAAATTGGGCACCTCACCGTTGGTTTGGCATGATTTGACTCAGCTGGCTTTTCTAAGCTCTTCCTTTTCCTCCCTTCCCCTTGCTGTGTCCGGGGCTAGCCCTGTTTGTCCCTTGGGTTTGTCCTGTTCCCATGTACTTCTGTCTGTCTGTTTGGACTTATCTGTCAGTTCTCCACATTGCCATTGGATGACATCTCTTGACCATTCGATTTGCTAGAAAATAATAGCCATGTCTTCGTTATCTTGTTTTATTTCATTACGACACCTTATTACTGTCCTCTCCTGCCCCTGGGGTTAAAAACTCCTTGTGGACAGGCTGGGGCTTTCCTGGTCTTGTTGATGGTGATATCACATGGGCCCACACAATGGTGGAAGCAGCCAGAAGGTGCTCAAGAACTGAATGGATGCATCTGTCTGGGACGAAGACTCAGAAATGGAAAGTTTTCATTTTAATTTGATTCCAACTTTCTGGCCTGTCACGGTAGGCTACTTGGTATCTTCGTTTTTCTTCCTTTAAATAGAAGTGTTCATCTGCTGTCCAGAAATGGTGCATGGATTAAGTCATTGCACAATGGAACAGAACAAAATATATTTATTTACTGACTTGCTTTGAAGGTGCTTTTCTGCTTATTCACAACGGGGTTAAGAGGTAGGAAGGAGTTCATTAATATGGAAAGCCAACCAATGAAGGCAGGGAGGCCCCATCTTACCTGGGGATTAAAGTCTATCCGGCCTGTGAGGTGTCCCTTTGGAAATGGCCACATGAGCTTTCGGGATTCCCACAACTGGTTTTCCAATTTATCTTCTGGTGTTGAAACAGATCACTGTTTCTACAGTGGAACGCTAGATTAAGTAGTTGTATTAAAAATGAATATTTTAAAGAGCTAGAATCACACACCATGAGATGACCACCCAAGGAGAGACATGTGGGAATGAGACCCAGAAGGGACTGCAGATTCATGGTTCAATTTTATGCTTATTTCCAGGCAAAAGCTGATTGAGTGAGCTGGCAGGTAGAGCGGGGGCCACCACTTCAAGTAATGTTTTTCTTCCTCTGGCCCCTCTTCCCCAGAGTGGGTATGCATTCGCATTAATCCAACAGTGGTAACTCTCCTGTAGCTTCGGGCTGTCCCAGATTACTTGTAGCTTGATTTATCGCTTCTCTGGAGACTGGTGCAGACAGCTGATGGACTTCGCAATCCCTGGGAGGACTCGCTAGCTGTGTTTCCGTCTGGAGGCAGTTGGGGGGGGGGGACGGCTTACTTGGATCCCTCTCTCCGGGTATGAGAGGTAGCCTTTTGGCGGCGTCTTGGGGCTTTAGGAACAGTCTTGAATTCCCTCTGCCTGCCAAAGCTGGGAGAGCCTTGTCCATCTGCCTCGTGGCCTGTGAGGCTTGTAAAGCAGCAGTCCAGCAACATCCAGGGTCTTCTTAACTTGACAGAACCTGGAAATAATAATGTACCAAAGACCCCTGTTGCCGCTGACTTCGGATCCTAGAAATGCGCCCTCCAGCAGTGTTCGGTGAACTCCCTAATTCCTGTCCTTGCCTTGCAGGTCCACGGTGGCTCCGAAAGTCTCTGGAGACAGATGACCCTGAATTGGAATGGTACTTCGGGCAGCCAATGCACTTGGCACCTGCCCTCCTCTGCTGGTCTATCCCGGGACAATGAATCAAAGTGTGATTGGCAGATGAAGTGGTTTTTTTTTTTTTTTTTTCTTCTCCAGAGGACTGGATACCTGCTGAATCTCATTTGCAATTGGAAAAGTGCAAAACTATTTTAATCCCGCACTTTGATACACAAATGAGAGAGAGGAGCGGAGAGGAAGCCTGCAGGAGAGGAAGGGCGGGGAGCACAATTTGCCACTGGCCCCTGGAGCTGCTCTGGAATTCCTTGACCCCTGCTTCCTCCTCTGTCCCAGCCCCCCTCCCCCATACTGATTTGGTCATTCCCATCCCATCCTTTCGGAAGATAAAAGACACCATGGGCGGGATCCATGAATAAAAGTCGTTATTTATCGATGCCAGTTTTGGGGAACATTTTTCCTTCTGATTCATGAACCACTTTTCTACATTCGAAAAGCAGTTCATAAATCGTTCAGCGCCGGCAGAAATTAATAATAATGAATCCATTTACATAAAATAGTCTCATCCTGCCAGGTGCTGATAATATGGGAAGCTAGAACCTCTTTGGGAAGCTAGATGTTGTGTGGGGGTGCTGTGTGTGTGTGTGTGTGTATGTGTGTGTGGGTGGGTATTTTCTCACACTTCAGACCTCACGCCTTGTAACTGTGAGCTTAACCCAACGTTTAATTTTTTTACTGTCCAGTCTTGATCACCAGGAGTTGTTATTTGAAAAAAATGGGACAAGATGAAAATAAGAGAAACAATTCAGTGTCCTGAGAAGACAAGTCACAAGCCAAGTAAGAATTTTTATCTAGCCGAATTAACCCTTTGAGCGGTTCTGAGAAATGCACCAGTCCAAAGCATCATTAATTCCCAGAAGAGACCATCACCATTCATTTGTACACTTGCACACACATTCACACAAGAGTAAACAAACAGTGGGCTCCCGGGGCCATGAAGTGAATGCAAAGTCAGCAGGTTGATTTATTGTAAACTCTGTTTTCCAAAGCACATGCCAACAAGCACAGATTCTACCCATTCTCAGTAGTTCTTCTGTGCAAAGAGAGTCCTGGGATGAAATAAACTGGCACAGCCCCCGGATTAAGCCAAGTGCAAGGGGTTCTTGCCTGTGGTAGAGCACTACAGGCAACAAAAGGGATTGATGGGTTAGGCAAAACTTTCCTTCTTAGTTTGTTTGCGTTTCCCCCCTCGGAGGCAGCGGGTTTGATTCTCCTATTCCTCAGCTCTTAGAACTGGATTATCTCTGGTCTATATGTGGCTCTTTTCTTGAGTCGTACATTTATCCCCTCTGCCCCTCCCAATCCTCCTATTTCTATAGGCAATGTGTGAATTTTGTTTAACGTGCATTTTTGTTGTGTTTGCATGTATCTTCAATGTGTGTAAAGGCTACATGCTATTTTCTTCACCGCCTGTCTTTCCTGTCTCTGAAGGGCACCGTGATCCTCCCGTGGACACACGTGGCCCTATAAACACACCGTGTGATGCTTCTGGTCCCACACGATGCTCCACAATGCCCATACATTCTCCCAGGAGAGGGCACCCGTGTCGCAACCAGGTGGCAGCATGGCAAGGAGCATACTCTGGGATGAGAGTGAGGGTTTCTCTGGGACAGATGTCCAGTGGCAGAATCGCTGGGTCCTAGCATGTACGTCTATGAAACGCGACTAGCTGGCACGGCTGCTCCCAGCGTGGTGGCCTCGTTCTGCACACCCACCAGTGGTGATGAAAGCCCCACACGTCTGCCAACACGTGGCACTCTCCGGCTGTCTGTTTTGCCAGTCTAAATGGTGTGAAGTGCGATCTTGTTCTAATGGCATTTTTCTAATTACTAATAAATGTGAGCCTCTCTTTATGTGCTTATTAATTAGCCTTTTGCATCTCTTCTGTAAATTGACTATTTATAGCCTTTGTACATTTTTTTCCCCCTTCTCGGGCTGCTGTCTTCTTCTCGTGGATTCCTAGGACTTTCTTGTCGGTTTCTTGACTTTCTGTGAGGTTTTGGACCTCACAGCCACCTTGACCCGTTCCATCATTGTCTACTCACTGTCCACAGTGTCTCCAGAAATTCTCTGCTTTTTCTGCCGTTCTGTGGTAGGAAGACTTCTCGGGTAGCCCCTAGTGAGCCCTGCCTGGTGGTATTTCCGTGGTGGTAGAAACTTCTCGCCTCCAACACGGACCCAAGCAAGGGACCAACTTCTGAGCGAGGGGTCACAGCCGACAGAAGGAGAGGCTCCTCTGTGATTAGGTCATGGCAGATCGTGGCCTTCACTGTGTTGACTATGGAGGAAGAAAGCTACTGTGTGGGAGGCCCAGGGAGCCAGGAGCTGAGAGTAGCCTTGGGCTCATAGTCTTCGGGGAACCGAGCTTGGAAGCAGTTAGTTCCCTGGGTCGACTGGACCTGCCTGGAGCTTGGGTCATGCCCTTGGTTGGAGTGCATGACGGACCCTGAAACCTCCTCTGAGGCCCACCCAGGGTTCCCAGCTGCAAGGGCAGATGGCATGTGTTACTGGAAGTCTCTGGGCCTTGACATTATCCCTTAGCCTGGTGCAAATATCCCGGGCCCATTCTTGGTTGCATGCCCTTAGGAAAGTCTTGAATCTCTCTCAATCTCCACCTCATTTGCCCTGTTAGAAAGAGATCCAGCTGTATTTTTCCACAGAACCATGGTGAATTTCTGACCTGCTGCTGCCGGCCTCTCTCACAAGGGGAGGGAATGTGGGGAAAATGGCTTCCAGCAGCCGATCCCTCACAGAGACCCTTAGTGAAAGACGGGCTCCAGTTGTTTGGTGTGCGTGGCCTCCGGGAAGGGTTGTTGGAGAGTGCTTGTCTCACATTGTGTGACAGCGAGACTTTGCCTGGCCCCTTGTCCCCAGTGGCTCAGTCTTTGGAACAGGAACCCTCGAGAAGGTGGATTGTTCTGGAAGCTTCCTCAGAGAGAGAGTTCCCTTCATAGGGGGCAAGACTGCTTTGAAGGAACAATCCTGTGTTCTACAGCAGACTTTCCTATTGACTAGCTGTGCTCCCTTGAGGGGGTTCACTTCTTTTTCTGGCCCCCATATGATGAATGAAGCAGGTGCACCTGTTGACTTCTTTTCAATTTAATGGCTACATGGAATGGAGCCATCTTGTTCCCAAGGAAGAAGAGGAAGCCCTCAGAGGTAGGGATTTTCACAGTCTGGAGGAAGAGGAAGGTTCCCATTGAAACTCACCTTCAGCAAGCTCCGGCCAAGATTGAAGGACTGGTGTTTCCTCTGGCTGCAAGAGTTGCCTCTGCCAGACCTTCCTGGTGGTTCTGTACCCGCGGTCCCCTACGGGGGACCTCCGGCTCTCTTGGCTGAGATCAGATCTGTTAAAAGAGTTCCCATATTCTACGGTGGTCTCTTGTCTCCTATCACAGCCACGATGCGTTCTGACGATTCCTGCCTTTAATTTCCGAGTCTGTGTTGGGGAAGAAATGAAATGTGTGTGAATCTGACTCACATTTATGTTCGGGGAAGTCTCACCCAGGCAGGCTTTTGAAATCATTCTTTCCAGGGAGGGAGTGCCACTGCTCCTCTGATCCACAGAGACAGACAAGGAGACACCCACACACCAAAGTCGTTCCAAATGGGTCTGTGACTTCGTGAAACACCAGGCAGGGATATTAGTTTCACTGTGACAGCCTACAGTAGGTATGAACTGATTTCAGGGAGCCTGTGCTTTCATGTTAGAGCCTCAGGAAACGTACGTGCCTGGACTGTCTGGATATGGTGAAGCCATCATCACCCAAGGCTGTTGATTAAATAGGACCACAGGTGGCTCTGGTTAGAGAAAGAGACTATGACCTACTGATGTGGCACCTGATTAACTTCTGCTGCCTTTACCCTATAGGTTCAGTGGTCATTGAGGAGCCTGTAAAATGTCATGAAAAAACCCACCAACTACCATTACTACGAATACTATGACTACTACAGACACTGCTTATTGAGCTCTGCTGTGTGACTTTGGTGCGCCATCTTGCTGAACCCTCAAAACCACCACGTGAAGTAAATACCCCTATTATCTGCATTCGGCAAGAGAGTAAGCAAGGTGTGCTTTAGGGCTACCAGGGAGGTGACAGTAGCTAAAAATCCATTTGTCACAAATAAACTGTGAACACGACTGAGACACAAATACCAGATTGGGAAAAGGTATTTGTAAATGTCTTTGACCAACATGGAATTGTATGTAGGTAACACAAAGAATGCTAGAAAAGGTAGAAGAAAGGAACAACCTACAACAAGGGATGAAGGATACAAAATAAGTAACTTACAAAAGAAGAAATCCAAAATATTAATGCATGAAGATGCTTGGACCCATTAGAAATCAGAGAAATGCCAATTAAGACAAGGGGAAGATGTTCCTTTCTATGTACTGTATCCTAAATCATAAATCAGGGCATAAATCAGCCGCATGAGGCTGACCACTGGCCAGACATGGGGGTGTGGGAGCTCTCACATGGAGCTAGATGACGTTTAGAACGATGCAAGCATTCTGGAGAACAGTCAGGCACGGGGAGCCAAATGACAATCTAGATCCACTCTGACTGGGCAGTTCTACTCAGTACACTTAAGAAATTCTCATCCAGGTCCCCAGAAGGGCCTGGGCAAAGGCGTTCGTTCCTGCCTTGTCTGTGGGGATGGGGAGCCGGAAGCCGCATGGGCATCCGCCTCTGGACGCGCGAAGGGCTGTGTCATCTGGTGGATCCCCTCCTCGGGGTATCATGCAGCAGTAGAAACTGCAGACTGTGTCATCACTTGGCAACAGGCATGGACATAAAAACCCCATGCTCTGTGAAAATAGTAAGAAACAGAATAAGATAATTAATGCACTGCCATTTTTACAAATAAAAAAAAAAAAACACCTGCACAAGAAACGTCCAATCACACTTGGAAAAAAACATCGAAAGACAATGGGAGCGGGGATGGCCAAGAATTAAAGGCGAGGGAAGTAGCTGGAGGAGGTGGGGATTTGGGGACAGTATTTCTTACTACTTTATATGGGAGAGAAAGGATCTGAACTTGCTCAAAGGCTCGCAGGGGAGAAGTCAGTGAAGGGCAGGGGTGAAGAGGCAGAGGGGAGAGGGATGGGGAGGGGGTTCAATGAGAAAGGAGGGGATGAAAGCCCAGGCACAGGTGTGGAGTGTGTGAGCTGGACAGGTAGAGGGGAAAAAGATAAACAGGGTTAACTCTTGAGGATGGGGTTCAGGAAAGTGAAGGGGCTCTCATTTGATCACCCTACGAGGATAGAGACATGGATGGCATGGTGAGAGTTTCAGGAGAGTAGAGAAGGTGGAAACAAGCCAGGAAAAGGATTGGGGGGCAAGCAGAGGGCCCAGTGAGGTGGTGACCACTAGGGGAACAAAGCAAATAAACAGGGGCTGATTCCGGGCAGGAGGGCGGAGGGACAAAAGGGTGAGTGACTGAGCGGGTGGGCCCTGGATTGGGAAGAAGGGAAGAGACATGAACAATAATAGGAAGAGTTTGAGGGTTGAGAGATCGGAAGAACACGTGAGGCCAATACCAGCACGGGGTTCCCTGAGCAAAAGCCAGAGGGAGATGTGATCGTGGTCATGGGGCACACGGTAGGCATTATGAAATAACGACACGGAGCCGTTCTGGGAAGCCCAGGGCCAATGGTAGGCTAGGGAGAGGATTGCTTTATCTGAGCGAAAGGAACTGAAAGGTGGAGTTGCTCAAAATAAGGGCAGGATTTGTGCTAGTGGGAGCATCTTTTGGCTACCTCCAAAGCCTCAACACATGGGGCTAGGAGTCACCAATTCCCCAAGGAAAAAAGGAAGCAAGATGCCAGAGAAGATGGACTGACGTGTAGTGGTGGGCACCCCTTCACAGGGTCGTGTACATACTTCCCTACTGTCCTGGCATTAACCCTCAGCTCCAGAAGCTGGAGCTTCCCTTCTTCGGTTATCTGGTAAAGGGGCAGTTGCGGCAAAAATGTTGAGAAAAAGAAATGGGTGTACGTTCTAAGCTGATGAGTTTCAAATAGCACAGCCAATTGTTGGAAAGAAAAAGATTTTGAGATCCCAGAACATAGTTTTTGTCATAGGCAACCATTTTGGAAGAGGAGAGATGAGCATATTCCAGACCCAACCAAGACCTTAAGAGAAGGGAAGAGTGAGGAGGAACATGTGGATCAGTCTGCAGTGATGGCAGAAGCAGAGGACCGGGGCACGTGGGTGGCTCAGTCATTGGGCATCTGCCTTCTGCTCAGGTCATGATCCCAGGGTCCTGGGATCTGAGCCCCTCATCAGGCTCCCTGTTCTGCAGGAAGCCTGCTTCCCTCTCCCACTCCCCCTGCTTGTGTTCCCCCTCTCTCTTTGTTTCTGCCAAATAAATAAATAAATCTTTAAAAAAAGAAAAAAAAAGAGCAGAGGACAAAAGTCATCCCACCGCCCTTGTCCCAGCATGACCAACTACGCGTGGAACCACAGGTGACCTCATCTCTGTCCTAGTGGAGGATGGTAAGGATGGCGACCGGCCCGATGCCTGCTCACTGTCCTGCAGGCAAGGGTTCTCTGTTCCCCAAGGTAGGTTCAAGGTTATGTTACCCATCTAGCATGCCCACTTAAAAACCCAGGCCACTCCTAAACTTTACGCCCTGTGAGATAGACAGGGTGGTTTGTATCTCTGGGGATAGAGGTGGGCTATGGAAGGGAAAACTTTTCTTCTTTTCCATGGAGGAAAAAGAGATACCCCCCGAATACTTAACAACAACTATTGTACAAGCAAAATGGGAGCCACCTACTAGAACCTGCCAATCACAAGTCCTATCACTGTTGGGTTGTGGAAGGGTCTCAGGGAGGGCTGGGATGGCCGGGGTGAGGAGGACCTTCAAGGCTCGGGAAGCTGGGTTTTGCCAACCAGGACAATAATATTACAATATTTTAGCTGCAAATGCGGCTGTGATGGTGCCTTTTGACCCTTGAGTGGACCCCCAGAGCGCCACACTTCTGGGCAGAACTCAGTGGAGGGGGTGGGAATACATTCCTGTTTCTTGTAGGGAAACAAATCAGACAGGGTCCCAAGGGTGCACCTAACTTGTAGGGCACGGACAGGAAGGACAAGATCAGGAGACACATCCGGACATGCAGAAGGGGCTTTTCCAGAAAATGCCTGGAGTCCAAGGATAAAAGTTCAGACACTTTGAAGACCCTGGAGCTTGAATGAAATTACTCGTGAATAGTGAAAGACCTCCTCGAATTGTCCGAGATACAGCAGTTCACGTGCTTTAGCAGCTGATTTCTGTAAGGGCCACGTGGTGAGCACAAGCCTGATGCCAGCCACCGAGAGTCTGTCTGGGGTGGCCGTCCTTCCTGCTTGGACAGCCTCGCTCCCGGAGTGAACACCTCCAGCTGCCCCGCAGGCAGGTAGCAGGTGCAAATCTGTGATTTGGGGTAACCGATTTGGAGGGGTGGGCCGGTGCTGTTGAGTTAGGGGCCCAGCCAGACTGAGGAGCCGTGAGTTCTGGAAGGATGGCTGGTACCTTCTGTGGCTGGGGCGGGAGCCCCTGCGTGAGTGCCCCGATCAGACACAGAGATGCATCTGTGTCTGCTCACTCTGAGATGACGGGGACATATCGATCCTATGGTTTGCTGGCTCACAAAGGACTGGGGGCAGAATCAAGGGGGAGTGGAGTCTACAGCATGTGGCCCGCCATGGAGGCAGGAGCCTGGTTGGGGGGGGGGTGGAAATCTGGGCACGTTCCAAACACAATCAAATCCTGCAGGCTTTAGGAACATTCCCGAATCCACATTGCTCCATGCCAGGATGCAGAAACACTGAAGAACACTGAAGGACCATTACCCCCTGGCCCTTCTATTTCTGTCTGCTGTGAGCGCTCCTTTGGAAATGGTGGGGAATTTGCATTTATCAGAAAATTGCTTACTTACTCTAATCAGCTATTTTTAAGGTTTTATTTTAGCTAGATAATGAATAAGACTAAATTGATGTCAGACATGAAGTAATTTTAACCAATACCTTCAAAAGTCTATAATACCAAATATTGGAAAATTATATGTAGAGTAATCTAAATAATGAGATGTTAAAATTTCTTGGATCCCGGGAACTCTTCTATTCATTCTGTTCCTCTCTCTCTTTCAACCTCACTGTGGGAGGCTCCGTCACTGACATCTTTATATATGATGTTCTCATTTCAAAATGCCACTGAACCTTCAAATGAACACTTGCGTATGATCCTTGAATACAAAAATACTTAAATCAAGAGTTTTATGTTTTGGTGCAGTCAGCCAGGATGCACAGAGAGAAATGGGAAGGCTTGGCTCAGGACCCTACCCCAGGAAGGCAGGAAAGGTCCTTCTGAGGAAGGGAGGCCGCTTGAGAGGAAGGCACATGACCAGCGAGGGATGTAGAGGCATCGAGATTCCCTGAAAGATGAAACATGGAAGGGCATCCTCCCTCCGTAACCAAATCACGGGAGGGAATGCCTCTCCTCACACTGGGGACCTGACCACATGCCCCAAGAGGAGAGAGGGCAATGCAATGGGCGTTCAGGGCCAGCACAGGCAGCTTCCTTTGTGTCCAGAGGGTTCTAAGTGAGGTCTACGTGAACACCTGGCAGGTCTCCGGCCACTCCCTGCTAAGTGTCTTCATGGTTCTAGTCTCACACCAAAAAGATTGGGCACCACTCTGTGCCAGAAGTGGGCTAGATGCTTTCCCAATGGGATGGACCTTGATACCACAGTAAGCTCCATGCCTGCTGTTTATGACTAAGGATGTAGAAGTGAGCAGGTGTGACCAGTTTGCACAAGTGTAGGTAGAGGGAAGAGCAGAGCCAGAGCACGAAGCCAGATCCACCTGGGTCTGGAACCCACACCCGGGAGGGAGTTGCCAGAGATTGGGGAAGACGCTGGTGTAAGTGACCGAGCCGCAGATCCCATGGAGGGGGAGGCCTCCGAAAGTTTAGTGAGAAGTTTTATTTTGCTTCAGTTGGCCAAATGTTTTGAAAGTTTTATTTTTTTTTAAAGAATTTTTTTATTTATTTGACACAGAAAGTAAGAGCACAAGCAGGCAGAAGGAGAGGGAGAAGCAGGCTCCCCAAGGAGCAGAAAGCCCGATGGGGGACTCGATCCCAGGACTCTGGGATCATGACCAGAGCCGAAGGCAGCTGCTTAACCACCTGAGCCACCCAGGTGCCCCTGAAAGTTTTAAACTGTGAGACAAAGAGGGGGAAAACTTTCCTGTGGAGAAAGACCTTAGTTTATGCCGGCACTGAGCCCGCCTTGATTTTGTGGGGGAAGCTCTGGTCTTCCCCAGGCTCGAGGTCTCTTGGGCCAGGGACCTGTCAGCATTGCCGAGAACCACAAGGATCTCGGGTTCAGGCGGTGCAGGGGGTGGGAGGCAGGGCTGCTGCTGGAGCAGACACATCGCGTGGAAAGCCACATGGGGTACTTTCAGCTGGAGATTGTTTGTTTCTTTGGACGAGGAACAGGAACACTCCTACTCAGCCTTCAAAACTCAGCTCAGATGTTACCTGCTCCGAAATCCTCCCCAGATGCCAGGAGGTAGGGCTAGAAGCCCTGCTGGGACCCGGGCTCCTCCACACTTGGTGTTGTATGGCATCCAATGGGGCTCTTTCTGCCGTCGTTCTGGCCTGGCTGTGAGCTTGGAGAGAGAGGAACCCAGCGGAGCACGACGGCTGTGGAAGGTCGTGGAGCAGAAGTGGGCGACCATTCAGGGAGCCCTGATGGACAAGAGCAAAGCAGGTGGCAGCTTGGACCGGCAGCCCCCAGAGGGATGGGCATCCAGACTTGCTGGCTACCCACATGCCCCAAAACAGAGAACGTGGCCTGCAGAGTGGCCTCCTTGGGACCCCTACCTGGGTTGGTGGGCAGGGCCGGTGGGCCGTGTTGGTCAACAGAAGGGCAAGGCTGTTCCGTGTGTGAGCCTGAGTTAGCAGCACCCGACATGGCAGCAGAGCCTGGAGGATGCAAGCAGTGACCTTGTTTCCCACCTGACCAGTCCACTGACTATATATATTTTTTAAGGAAATGTGGGGCTCGAACTCACAACCCAAGATTAAGAGTCATAAGCTCCACCTACTTAGCCGGCCAGGTGCTCCTCGGTCCATTGCCTGGACTTCTGGAGCCACATGGCTGGGCTTGGAAAGGTCTTCCTCTCCTCTCAAGCCCTCCCGACCCTCATGGGAAGGAGAAAGGAAGGGAGACGGAGACACAGAGGGAGCAAAGGGAGAGGAAGAGGCGGAGAGAGACAGCAGGAAGAGAGAGAGCCAGGAAGGAGAGTCACGCGGGAGAGGGAACGGGAGAGAGGTCTGCCTAATATCCACACGGGTCCGCCTCCAGCCCAACTGCCCGACGGAGAGCATCCTGCCTCACCCCGCCCCGTTCTCCCATCCGTAGAAAAATTTAAAAACATATTTGACTCTTTTGTCTGATACTCAATTCCCCTGAGGAATATTTTTGTTTGGCTTTGTTTTGTTGTTTTTTTTTTAAAGGAAAAATGTTCACGGAAGGTTATAAAACACATATAATTTACTCACGGTAATTGCCCACGTGTTATTTATGGGCTGTGCCGGCAGTGAAACAGAGAAGAACGACTTGATCAATGCATTAGTCTAATCACGGGGTTCCTGCTCTTAATTTCTTTTGTTAGTAATTTCCATACTCGGGCAGCAATGCGTAGAATTATCTCGATTTACAGATCTTGAGACCCTGGGGAAAAATCTCTTTGGAGCCATTTCTGTCTCCTGGGGAATCTGATATTTATTCAATACTGAGTTTGAAAGTCGTGTATTACGGATTCAACAACTCCAAATAACTCCTTAGAAATTTAGTGGGTCTTTCTGACATTTTCCCTTTTTTAATTGGCAATTTTGGGGGGCTGAGAAATAGATCACAGAACGCGAGTGAGAACAACTTTGAGTCGATGGGAAGCCATGATTCGGCAGACTTGTCATTTGTCAGGAAGCAGATACCGACAAAAACATGACTCTGTCTTTTCTTTCTGAATACAGGGAAGCCCTTTGCTTCACTTTGCCCAGAGTTTGTAATACAATATTCCAAGGCAAAGTGCTTATGGTAAGCCTATTGGAAGCTGTGGGAGAAGTTTCCTGTAATTTCAATTTGCCTTGACAGAAGGAGACACCGGGCATGCTGTCGGCCAGGCCTGCTGACCAGCGCCTTCCCTTCTCGCTTCCAGGGGCCAGAGAGGAGGGGACGAGCAGACTTCCTTCTCTTGGATCAGCACCTTGGTTTCTTCCAATGGGGACAGGTTGCAGTCCCTCAAACTGCCAAGCAGGTGTGGGAAGCCACAGTCCTTCCATTGAGCAAAGCCGTTCAGAGGAACCCACACTGATTTCTCACAGACATTTCAGCGTCCAGACTTCCAAGGACATGGCTCAGGGACCAGAGAGGGATGAGTGGGAAGCTAACAGGGAACAGTTCCAGAAGGGCTGCGGCTTCGGGGCTGCATTCTGCTATCGGAAACCCTTACCTGATCATGATAATTGATGACCCTGATGGGGTCTGTCACCTCATCATCATGGAGATGATCTCCTATCACCTCGACATGGGTGGTATGTGACAGAGAGGACATTTTAAATCCAGATTCTGTTTGATCCCATAAATTCATTTCAGACCTCAGTACTCAGAAACACCCCGCAAACCCGCAGACCTCTCTCAGGCAGCAGGGTGACGCCTCTTCCCCTGCCAGGGTTTGCTGGAGACTGAGAGGATCCCAGGACATGAGACTTCCAATGTTCGAAACTGGGAAACTTCTGGACAAACTGGGATGTGCTGGTTTCTTTCTCTGCGAATGAAAATAAGGCATAAGCTCTTCAAGGAGAGTTAATACTCAAAACCAAGAGAACAAACGTAAGCGGCAAGACCCGTGGTTTGATAATGGGAGGCAACCTTCTGGTGAGTTTTATCTGACAGGCATGATGTTCCTCAAGCATTTTAAATAGAATGTGTTTGAAATTCAGGACATTTCACATGGAAAGTTGAATCTGGAAATAGAAAGATCAGGTCTCAGAGGGCTGCAGTGCCCGCGAAGCCAGCCGTGGCCCAGCTCACCTCGCAGATGAGGTCGCTGGCCTGGCTTTGTAGACGGTAGAGTCTGGGGTCTGGTAGGAGGGAGTGTTACGCTGCCGTGACCAGGAACCAAATTGCAGTAGGGTCCCCAGTAGCCAACTGTTAAGTTCTTTCTCTCCAGGCCCTCCCAGCGTTTCCAGGCTGACTATTCCAGGGTCCCAGGCAAAACAGAGCACATTCTTGTTAAGCCGGGATCCCCAATAAATCTGACTACTCAGGAAGTTCACATGCCCTAATCACGGCTCACAGTGAGGGCTACCGGCTTACGGAATGGGGAAGCGCCTTCTGATTCCCATGGGAAAATGACATGGTCCTGCAAGGCTTTTCAGAGAAAAGAGAGTCCCCAAGTTTTATTGTTTGAAATTTGCCACCCCACAGCACTGATGCACAGCTGGCGATGACGTCGGAGCTCAGAGCTTAGCGAGCACGTTTGCCTGTACTATTCCGTTTCCTGCTCACGTCAAGCGTGTGAGCGTGGATGATGTCATGCTCCTTTCATGGATGAAGCCCAGAGAGGTGGAACTGCCCTAACCTGGCACTGTCAACTCCCAGCTTCATTCATCCTCAGCACCAGGTGGGAAGTCTTTATTAACCAGAATGCCCAATTAACCAGAACATGGGCTCTGTCTTGGAGATGATTCCAGACTGATTTTCTTTATTAGAAACTCACCCTCTCCGGGTCCTTGTCCAATTAGCCAGAGGTCTTTCTGGCAGCCCAGTGAGGCCGTGTTTCAGAGCGTGGGTTGTGGACTGATGGCTCTGCAGGCCAAGCGGGTTGTTGCCCAAGGCCCGAGACTCTCGCATCTCCCTGGTGGACAGACAGCCTCTGGAGCTCTCCCCCTGAAGTGCAACCACCCAGGATCCTGACAAAGACAACCAGCCCTGGTCATCCCTATTCTCCACGACCAAGCTGGGGGAAGCCTTCCAGAGGCTTTCGCTCTGCACCCCGACCTCGCGGTCTTACCCTTTCTGGCTGAACAAGAGACAAACAGCTCCTCTCCACTTGTCTGTGTGCAGCTTAACGAATGCGTATGAAGACCATATAAATAATTCACATCACTCAAGAGGTGGTGAGCCGAACAAGTCCCTTCTGGTTACATTTATTTAAAGATAAGGTGAAACTAAGTGAGTGATGGCCCAGTTACAAAGGCCAGGGTCCAAAGGGGATTGGGACACTCTAAGTTACACCACCAGAGTGATTTGTGCAGAATTATGTCAACTTAGAGATCCTGGCACCTTGGGGGAAAAGGAAATGTCTTATCTCTAAGAAAAGTGATACGCGATGAGTATTTTCCAAGTACAGCCTATGAGCTAATTCTACAGAATTCAATTTGGCTCTGGCAGAAGCAAAATTTCTATTTCAATCTAAAAGGACCTCTGAATTAAGAACCTTGCAAATGTTGTCCTCCCTTGGCGATGTCACTCGGGGAATCACTGGCCCTGTGCCCGGGCTCCCTGGTGTGGGTCCTCCTGATCCAGGGATCTGTTGCTTCCAGAAGGTTCCAAAGGGACTCGACGGCCTTTGGTTGGAATCAACTGATGAGGAAAATATTGCCTCGAAGCTGGAGTGAAAGCAGCATTCAGGATCGAAAGCTGGATGACAAAAGGCTATGAAAGGACCGTAGAGCTGGACACCCAGGTCTGTCGAGGTGAAGAGAAGCACTTTCTCTTGTCCTGATTTTTACCTTTCCTGTATGGTAGCCCCACATTTTCATTGCAGTGCCCCCTAAATATTTCCACGGAAGACTTCTGGAACTTTGTAATAAGGAGATTGTATCACCAGCTGACAATAAAATTTACGAAGCAAAGAATGCTTCTGCTAATACTTTCGGAACGTCTTTGTTTTTGAACGACCAAGATGCTGAAAATATTCCAATCCAGTAACCCTGCCTCCAACAGGCAGCGGAACAGTTAGCAGGCTTGACAGATAGATATAGCCACGATGTAATAATCCTCACTGCATTGAACTTTGTATTTAAACACTTATTTTATGTTTAATTAATTTCTCCAAAGTGGAAAACTTCCAGGCTGCCTTTGAAACAGACTGTTGGTTTAAAATATTTTGTTTTAAGAATAAGGGAAAGAAAAGAAGGATGCGGAGGGGGGGCTGTTTAAAAAAAAAAGGTTTATGTTTTTCCTGTTGTTTTTTCAAATATGATGTGACATCGTGAAAAAGCCTCCTGAAAGCATAATTCTTTGTGTGATGGAACAGAGATGCACCTATGAGTCTCACTTCATCAAAGAAACAGACGTGTATCTATAATTTATGCTTTGCTTTAAGCTTCTGCTGATCTGATGTGGCTTTTTTAAGACAACACAGGCAGCCCTGGCATCACTTGTCAATCACTGGGGCATGCTCAAATCGGGGACCATTAGTAGAGGAGAAGGCAGAGTTTCTTTAATGACGCTTTTATATGTGCCGTGCTGGCAGTGAAACAGAGAGGGTCTGACTTGATCAATGCATTAGTCTAATCACAGCGTTCCTACTCTTAATTTCTTTTGTCGGCAATTTCCATACCCAAGCTGTGCTCGGGATCCTGGCAAAGACCCGTTCGGAGCCCCGCGTGACATAAGCAGTCACCCGGCCGGAGGCAGCTCTGCGGGAAGTGATGTTTGCCAGAGAGACAGAGAGAGAGAGGCCAGGCGGGTTGGACGGTTGCCTTCACGTCCCGTCTTGCAGCGAACACCGGGAAAGCCCACCCCACGCGAGCCTTGGCTCCAGCCTGCCACGGCGGCTGGCAGCCCGGTGGCAGCCCTTGGCCCCGCCGATCCTGGCCCCCTTGGCCGTGATGCGGCAGCGAGCATTCGCCAAAAGCAGAATCCGTGTATAATGAACAAGTTTCATGTTCAACATTTTAAGTGTCTATTTGTGAGTCCTGATAATTAGCCCTTTGTCTGCAATGCTGGCACGTGATTAGAGTTCCGTCTCACGCTATTACTGTCGCTCCCCAAACTCGTCCTCCTCGCCTGGAGGACCACAAGATGAGGGCACCTGCGAGGCAGGGCGATGGGCCATTGTGGGAGCCAGGCTCCCTTCCCCGGCCGGTCCTGCAGCCTCCTTTCTCGGCTTGGCGTCTCCTCCAGCTTCGTCTGATTTCACTCTTCTTGGCTTTTGTTCTTCACTTGTTTCCTGCTCACTTCCCCAGTGAGCATTTTTTACATAATACCCTATACGTGATATTTGTACCTTTTGCAAAATCTTGTCAGGATGCTATGAGGCTTAAGATTCTTTCCAAACCAATCATTCCCAGTATCAAAATATTATGAGGGAGGCCAAATTATCTCTAATTATAACCTCCAGAAAACGAGAGAGAACCTTCCCAACAAACAGAACGGGGGGAAGCGACCGACTGAAATATTTGCAGGAAAAAGTAATATTCTTTTTTTTTTTTAAAGCGATCAAATCATGTAAGCATACAAATAAATGTATTTTAATAAGGGTAAAATTACTAGTTAATGAGTTTGCTTTGGGGTTTTGTATCTTCGGTATAAAAATATATAAATGCTTTTATTAAGGTTGTACCTATTATTTTCCAAATGAACACAAACACCCAATCTAATCCATTTAGCGATATTATATTTTAACATATCACTTACTCCGTCCGCCCCTTCTTATTAGTCTACACTCCAGAAAACTGAATAATAACCCCTACTACAGAGATTCACAACATCCTTTACGACTGACTGTAAAAGGAATTCGAATTTGTGAAGATCTCACAGCAATGTAAACAGAGACTTAAGAAGCCAGGGCCAGCCATGGGTCTTAAAAGAG
>NC_139037.1:38893329-39043664 GCF_964662115.1 Mustela nivalis
GGATAACACAAATGAATGATAGGCTAGGAACAAGAAAAATATTTTCTTTTCTTTTCCTTGAGATACTCAGCCTGTTTTTAGGTCTCATTTTCCCCACTTTTGATAATGACCAGAAATACTTCCCATTCCTCTTACCTCTCCTGTATGGAAACAACATTGCAAGCATGATGATAAATACCAAAAGACTCAGCCTAGGTGTCAGGAAGATAGTTAAGGGAACGTGGGGACCCCAGCTCTGGGTGCCATGGTTGGGAGCTGCAGGGAGGGACAGGGATCACTGTTGCTAGCTTCAGGTTAGGTTTGCTCTAGCAGTAGAAAGCACTCCGTACTGACTTTAACTAGGTTTCCTAATAAGGATTTCTTTTAAAAAATGTTTCACATAACTGGACACTCAGAGATACCAGGCTTGCCGCATGTTCTAGCAGTAGCTCAGTACTCTCACCAAGAATCTGGGTCTTTCTTCTTTCTGCTTTGAGATCAGCTTTGGCTTCATCTTCTGGCTGGCTGTGCTCAGGATTGCTGGCTGGTGGCCCATAGCAGCTGGGGCTGCCTGCTTTCTTTTATTCTCTTTGGAGTGAATGGGAACAACTCTCTCTCTCTGACCACAGGCTCTGTTTGAATTGTTTCCTTCATTCTGACGGGACACACCCCAGGTCACCTGCCACTCCTGGACCACTAACAGACCCCAGGAAAATGGTGAGAGAGCTGATTGGCTTAGTAAGATCAGCTCCCTTTCTGGGTCTGGGGTCAGTTGTTGAGGCAAAGGAAATTGTCTGACAGAACCAGGTCTCTTTTGGAGAGGTAGAAGTGGAGAGGGAACATTGGAGGCGACTGGCGTCATTACTCAGATCTTTGAGCTTCTCAAAAGAAGAAATCTGGACCTTAGAAGAAGAAACTTCCCTATTTTTAAACAAAGGCAACCAATTCCTTTTCCCCTAAAAACTCCATATGGATCGAGAATGTGTGACCCAACAAAGTCTGAGTAGGCAAGATGTGAGATGGTCCTCGGGCTTCCGGGTTGGGGTTTCTGGGGAAGTAAGGATAAAAGTGACAAGGGGGTGGAAAGACAATCGGGAGGGTTGAGAACTCTCGAACTAAGTTCTTGGTATCTTATTTTCTTCCATTTTGTGACTGCCTAGAAATAACACATGGACTAGATTTCACTGGGTCCTAACAGCACTGCAGAGACCTTTAAAAAGTCAAGAACTTCATTAAGAGCTTAACTTGCCTGTGAGTAACTTGGGCGCTAAGAAAAATCAGCATTAATGTTCACTGGAAGTTAAATCTTGCTTTCTCCCCCTTAAGAAAATTTCTAAACGTTAGCAGAAGCATGGATCAGCTGACAAAGCTACAGGTTTTCTGTTCCAAAAATGCTTTTGTTGCTAATTAAAATTAGTCTAATTTTGAAATGATCACATCATTAAAGAGTATTTCAACTGATATTGATTTGATGATACCTACAAACATCTTAGAATAAAGAGGCTGGTGTTTTAGCATTATAAGGTGTTCTGATTAAACTGAGAACTGCAAAATTGATGACATGAGCTCCTGATACCTCTTCATTCATTTTTTTTCCTGCATGAAATAATTATGAATACCTCACTCCATGCAATCCACGTTTATTTTATTTTTTTTACAGGGATGGGGGATGGCTGAATAAAGTGCTGGTTCTTTGCTTGTCTACGGTATTGCTCTAGCAATATCTTAATTAAGTCTAGAGTCAAGATAAAATATGTGTCCAAAGTATGTCTCAAATCCTTTCAAACTTGCAATTTTGATGTGTGATCCTGGGCCAACTCTTTAGAATGGTGTCTATTATGTCAATAAATCTTCTGGGACGTGTCAGCCAGGACATTGACACCTTTGGTAAAAGGGAGGGCTGGCTCTCAAGGAGGCTGGAGATTGTGAGGACAATCTCAGATGTGTTTCTCTGTATTCCCCAGAGCAAGCCCTTTTCCACACTGCCTACTTGGCATAAATACTCTGTCCCTTCATGCCTCCTGCCCTCTACTTGCCTGGCAGGTTCAGCCTAAACCTTGTCAGACTCCTACCACCTCCTAAGGTCTACACTGAAATCCACCCTTTTCCAAATCCAAGCCAGCACGAATTTTTCTCTTTGTTTTTTTTTTTTTCTTTAAAATTCCATTTATTTATCTGACAAAGACAGTGAGATCACAAGTAGGCAGAGAGGCAGACAGAGAGAGAAGGGGAAGCGGGCTCCCTGCTGAGCAGAGAGCCCCATGTGGGGCTTGATCCCAGGACCCTGAGATCATGACCTGAGCGGAAGGCAAAGGCTTAACCCACTGAGCCACCCAGGCGCCCCCAATTTTTCCCTCCTTTACCACTTCAGACAAGACTAACTCATAGGTGCATCTCTGTTCCATCACACAAAGAATTATGCTTTCAGGAGGCTTTTTCACGATGTCCCATCTTCAGACAAGACTAACTCCTTAAGGGCTCAATGGGACAGATCCGTCTGAAGGGCTAAATAAAGAGTCCCCACAGATTCTTTGGATGTTGGACTGAGCATCCAAGTAGCACCAGATAGACACTTGCTGGTTTAGCTGAAGGAGAGAAGGAATCCAGATTCTCCCTGCTTCCTAAAGAGAAATGAGACTAAAGAGTAGTTTGGGTGACTTTCAATCCCTGAGTGAGAATGCCTCACTCGTAGAAGTCACTATGGTTCTTAGAACTCATATCACTCATATTACCCCCAATCTGAGATGAACTATGGTAGCTTCTTCACCATCTGTTGGGCATGAAGGAGAACCTAATTTCCACCATATGTTTCACCACCCTGCCCTCCTTGCCTTTCCAGAACATCTCTGGTGAGCCAGCCCCAAGGCCAGTGTGAGGCTGAGATCTGGCTGGCTTGTGTGTGACTATTTGGGGGCCATATCCCATTTTACCTGTTAGATCAGCCCTTTTCTGGAGGATGTTGCTTGATTCCTCTTGTGTGCCCCAGGGGTGTGTTTTCCAGAACATCCAGCAGAGTTGGAACTAACCAGCTGGAGATTCCTTTGGCCACAGTCTGTCAGATGACTGTGGTTCAGAACATCCATGGACTGAGCACCAGAGTCAGAATGACCAGTGGCAACTTACCAGGGCATCTTGCAAAAAACATTTTGTCAGTCACTCAAGGTAGGGAAGTGTCACATGCCCGGTCAGAGAGGGTGGTTTGGCTCCTCTTGTTTTCAGGGGATTTGATGAGGAAAGTCAGGGATACTAGAACTTGGCCTTGACCTGGGGACTAAGCAGAACTTTGCTTGAAGTTTTGAATCTGCTCATGTGGTTTCAGATTTGACATCCATTATATGCTGGGAAAACTTCAGTTCTCACCCTGTGGGATCCAGACAATAATGAAAACCAGAATTCACAGAATCTGCCAACCAGGGGGGCCCGTAGATCCTAAGAATGCTTCCTTGTGTTTTCTTTCTGTGGCTCTCTTCATCACGTTCTGCCACCTTGGGGGAGGAGATAAGGCCATTCATTCTTAGGCCACTTGAGAAGTCTTAAAGTTTTAAGTTTCTTCCCTTATCGTTGGTAACACATTTTGAGGGAGGGGCCAAAGGAACGATTTTTCCTGTCAGGAACGTTTCAAAGATCATGTTAATTTTTCTTCAACTTATAAGAAATTATCAAAACAACTCCAGCTACATCCATTTTCATCCACATATGATATATGTAAAGATTCCAAAATAGAAAGCATGTTTACACAATGAGAATTCTCAGTCCTGAGATTCTTTTTGTCTCCAAACATCCCAGGATACTGCCCTATGACTGTCAACTGTAATGTCCTCTAAGAGACTGTTTGACATGCTATCCCTACTTTCTCTGCCTACTTGAAGGAGGAACTCTTAATGCATGACAGACACTACTTTGGCTTTTGATTTCAATGACTTTACTGTTTATATTTTTTAAAAATAGAATTTTATGTTCTCGCTGATCTTATAAGTTCCAATTGAAGAAATACCTGAAGTATTTTATGGTTTGCTATGCACAAGCCAACACATAGTGAAGGCCACAAATGGAAACTCAATTAAACTCCAACCCCACTCAGTGACTTTGCTAAAAATCTCCCCTAAGCTGTAATTACAAACCAGTGATAAGCCACCAGAAAGCTATCCCTCCTTGGGAGGTGGGTGCTGCCAGCTCTGGGGCTAGGACTAGGGGCTGTATGGTATGCTTTACTTTCCTAGGACAGATGTTTCTGATGTGCAGCCTGCTGGCTTCCCTGCGGAGAGAAGTGTTAACAAGAGAAGACAATAGAAGGGTGAGGAAGAAATCCTACTGGCTGGAGAACATGGTGGACACCAAAATATGGAAGTGTGTTATATCTTGCATGTCTGCTTGCTGAGGACAAGCATTTGCTTAGGAGGATGCCTCACCTGGATTCTAAGTGTTCCTGTGAGTCTTCGTGAACTGCTGGGCTCTGGACACCTGCCTTCCCTCACAGCAGCTATAGGAACTGTGGACTGGACTCTGTAATGTGAATCATCCCAGCTTCAAGACCAGGACTCAGAGAGATGTGCCCAGGAATAACCAAAACCCACGTCAACCCCTTGGATATCACTATTCCAACATGCATTGACCCACTTCAATTTCTGCATCAATGTGCCTCAGACTTTTTGTTCCAGAGGCACTGAAGCCCACCATGCCTGCACATAGAAGGTGGGAAGCATCAGGGAACAGATGCTCCCAGGAACTGTTCCCAACCAATACTGTTACTAGTAGGGTGTCACTACATCAATGTCCTCACCACTCAGGTGGGGCTTCCCGGGATTTCCCAGGACTCCAGGTAGCATTGTGGTAGATATCATGACAAAGCACCCTTTGTTGGCTAGACTTGCCCTCCACCTACCACAATTCCGTACAGTCAAATTCTTTCATCAGGGTCAGCTTCTGGGAAAACCCAAACTCAGATACCTACACCACTCTTGGAGGTGTCAGCCAGACATCTGGTGGGCACATTGCTGGACCTTCGTTCTTTCATTCACCACTCAAGAACTCATCTCTGCCCTTTATTGGTTCTGACAAGGCAGTCAGGCTAGAACACACCCTTTTCACACAGAAACCGAAACTTCAAAAAGCATGGAGAGTAATTTCTGGAAGTGAGGTTACAAAAAGAACTGCTACTTTTAGTAAAGAGACCAAGAAAGGCTCCTGATGGGAGATGATGACTGGGGTTTCGGAGGACTGGCAGGATCTGGAAAAGTAAAACAAGATGAGTAAAACCAAGGAGGTTGGAATGCCCCAAGATGGAATAAGTGGATCCCGGGTAGGTGGTTTCAGCTAGAACATATGGAGGTGTTATAAAGGGGAGAATTGGAGAACTGGGAAGTAAAACAGGAAGAGAACTTTAAGAGGACCCCCAGAGGATGCTGTGCTTTAGCTGGTTCAATGGAGAAATTTAGGAGCAGGATAAAGCACAGATCAATGTACTTCTTTATGGAAATACATGAGAATAAGCCCTCCATAGTCAAGCTTAAGACTCAAGCCATTCACAACTTTAGGGAAATAAAAAAGAATAAAAAATGAAAAGATAAGAAGTAGCTCAACTTGTCAACTCTGATGGTGGAAATGATCACAACATTGATAAATACTGGAGTAGAAGTACGGAATTTGGAGAGAAAATAAAATGAAGGCAGCCTGGACCACTTACATCCACCAGAATGTTGGTGATCATCCAGCCTTGACTCCCAGGTGGGGCCCCACCAACCTCCCTACACTGCCTGGATCCTGCCACAATTCTGAATCCGGATGCCAGCTTCACGAGCCTGAAAGCTGTCCCACTCCACTGTTAGGCATGTCTCAAAATATCCCATTCTGGAGCTAATGGGAAGTTTACACAAGCCTCAAACTGTCTAGAATGTGACCCTCTGTAAATGTCCCCAAGCAATCCAGCAATAACTTCTGGGCATGGTAATCTTACCGTAGTAGACAGGGACCAGTGTAGGGTTAAAGACAATGTTTTGTGTGAAACATTATTGGACTTTTTACTAAAGTGTAATATGCATATAGGAAAGTGCACAAAACACAAGTATGTGCCTTAATAATTAAAAAACTACACCAGCTAAATCAATATGCAAGTCAAGAAGCAACATTAACACTGACACCAAAGTCCCAGGAGTTTCAGAAACCAAGGGTGCATGTCCTAACTTCTGGACTACTTGTCTACTACTGTATGTGTGAATTATCTCTTTCTACAGGTCAGGATTTGGAACCAGCTTGGCCATGTGGTTGTGACTTGAGGTCTTTCATGAGGTCACAGCCAATGTATCAGCCAGGATGCCATCATCTGAAGGCTAGACTGGGGCTGGAGGATCTGATGCTCCTTGAGTGACTCACTTATATGGCTGGGGATTTAGTGCTGGCTGTTTGTGGGAGGCTTTAATTTCTTCCCACATGGACCTCCCTTCTGGACCTTGTAGGGAGGCAGCCAGCTTCCTTACAACATGACAGCCAGCTTCCTTCAGAAAGCCAGGCGAAGCTACTCATTTTATGGCCTGCCTTTTAAGTGACATGGCATCACTTCCACCAGATTCTATTTGTTAGAAGCAGGTTACTAAGTCCAGCCCATATCCAGGGGGTGGTAATTAGCTTCCATCTTTTGAAATGAGTGTAAAATATTGTAGAAATATGTTAAAATCACCACAACTTACAACATTATCGGTTAGTTTTATTTGTTTTTATTTTCTGTACAAAAGACATGTGCTGTCTCATACAATATATGCTCTTGTGTCTGCTTTCTTTCAGTAAACAACATGTTTGTGACTCTCATCCATGGGTTTTCATGTTGTTGTAGTTCCTTCTTTCTTATTGTTGTGTCAGATCCCGTGGTGTAAGCATACCATAAAGTACGTATCTATTCAGCTGTATGTAGGCAGTATCCACCAGAAATAGCAATGCTATGGAAAAAATACTTTTTAATTTAGGTTGCTATTGGGCTGGTTTTTGATTTAGGCTATCTCATGACTTCTGTCTCATGGAAAGTTACCATACTGACCTTCTCCAAGAGGATGATCAGGAAATGTGCCACTCCCCAGAGAAGAGTTCCAGGTGCTATATTGGCTGAAATGGAGGCTTGGTCCTAGATATTTTATCAACCCTGCCATTTAGGCAACATTTTCTTCTTTATCTTTTTTCCCTTTCCCACAGAAGATATCAAGAGGTTCATTAGTCCTGGTCACAGCCTGAGGAAGTACCAGAAACCCTCCCCTTGGCATACATATCCTTCAAGAGGTTTCAGCAAACCAAGGTGCCAGGAAGCCAGTCATTTCTTGGACTCATCCTGTTACCTTAGAAGAGGTGGACAGGTAAGACAATGAGTGTATTTGTGGGTGAACCATCTAGTGGGAACAGGGGCTCAGAACAGAAGGATATGCCTCATGTTGCCTTGCTGAGGAAACAAGTCTTCAAACAGCACCCTGCCCCAGGTGGCTGCCAAGTGAAGCCATCCCTGAAAGGTATTATTCTATATGGAGACAGACAGGAGGTGATCTTGCTTCCTAAGAAGTTCCTGGGGGAGTGGAGGAAGATGTGGGGCACCAGAGCTAACTTTGAGAGTTCTTCCTTTCTCCCAGAAAACCGCTTTGTGGGCCCACACCTTTTAACTTTATCACTTCTTTTCCTGGCCCATTTACATTGTTCTAGGTTTTCAGCATGGTGGTAGAGCAGATGCTTTGTGTAGTCTAGCCTTGGCTCTTTTCTCTTCTGGGTACCCTGGCCCAACATCCACCTGATGGAGCTTGCACTTTGGTACCTTGGTAGTTTCTCTGACCCTTGGAGCTAGGAAAGAAGTGAGGCTGTCAGTGTGCTTTCTACCCAGGGGGCATTCTGAGCCAAGAACTTTCGGGAGCAGCAGATGAACACTTCCATTTCCCCGTCTCTCCCGAGGGATGGCTGAGACATGTGCGTTCCATGCTGGCTTCACCATATAGAACAGTCCCCTATCTGGGTAAGAGTTCCTTACCCACAGTGAAGTCTCCTTTCCTGTTGGAGAGATAGACAATAAATCAGTAAAGGTGGGCAACATGTCGAGGTGTGAGGTAGAGACTCTGAATGAGAGGGGACTTAAATAAGTCACGGTTCCCCAGAGAATCCAGAACCAATAGGAAATATACACATACATGGACAGGATTTCATTATGAAGGACTGGTTCACGTGATGATGACAGAGGCGGAGAAGACCCCTGATCTGTTGACTGCAGACTGGAAGCCTGGGGAAGCCAACAGTGGAGTTCCAGGCTAAGCCAAAAGGCCTGAGAATGAGGGAAAGCAAAGATTAAATTCCACCTGAGTCCAAAGGCCAGGAGCACTGATGTCCAAGGGCAGGAGAAGATGGAGGACCCAGTTCAGAAAGCAGATTCATGCTTCCTCTGCCTTTTTGTTCATTTGGACCCTCCACAGATTGAATTATGCCCACCCATGTTGGAGACTGAGCCTGAATCCTAGCTCTGCATGAGCTCTGACACCTAAGAGAACTCATTCAGCCCCTCAGAATCTTAACTTCCTTCTTTAAAACTAGGGATGAGATACTTGTCCCAACAAGTTATTAGAAGTCAATGAAGTCAATGAAACAACATATTTTGAAGTTCTTGATAGAGCCTGACATACAATAATTGCTTGATAAATGTTGGCCCTTATTCTTCCCCAATTTTTATCAGTTTATCAGTGGCTAATGTCTTGTAACAATCAAGTACAGCTCTTAGAATGTGGTTATGGTCACATTCTGGGATTTACAGAGAACAGCCCCAATTTGGAGGCTGCAGTGACAGGATCCTGATCACTTGGTCCCATGGTCCTTAGCTTGTCTGGAGAAGGAAGGACAGTCCATAATGTGAGGACGATCTTTATTCAGTCTACTGATTCAGGTGCTAATCTTTTCCAGAAACACCCTGACAGACACACCTGGAAATAATGCATTACCAGCTCTCTGGGCACCCCTTAGCCCAGACCTGTTGATACATAAAATTAACCATCAAAGGCTGAGAATGAGAACCCCTCTGAGCTGTTCAATTCCAAGATTCCCAGCCAGGCCTGGTCCTTCTTGGGCCTTCCCTCTTGAAAGCATGGTGGTTCACCGGCCCTCCCTCCCACTTCCAGCACTGGTCCATGGCCCAGTGGCCAGTCATTATGGACTGTCCTTCCTTCTCCAGACAAGCTAAGGACCATGGGACCAAGTGATCAGGATCCTGTCACTGCAGCCTCCAAATTGGGGCTGTTCTCTGTAAATCCCAGAATGTGACCATAACCACATTCTAAGAGCTGTACTTGATTGTTACAAGACATTAGCCACTGATAAACTGATAAAAATTGGGGAAGAATAAGGGCCAACATTTATCAAGCAATTATTGTATGTCAGGCTCTATCAAGAACTTCAAAATATGTTGTTTCATTGACTTCATTGACTTCTAATAACTTGTTGGGACAAGTATCTCATCCCTAGTTTTAAAGAAGGAAGTTAAGATTCTGAGGGGCTGAATGAGTTCTCTTAGGTGTCAGAGCTCATGCAGAGCTAGGATTCAGGCTCAGTCTCCAAGAACCCAAACCCAGTGCCCTCATACCACACCACGCTGTGTGCACAGTGTCCCCAACCTCAGCCCCTTCTGAGGTCCTTTCTGAGGCTTTTACCCTCATGGCCATGCTAGGTGAGTCTTATTGTTTAAGTCCTATTATGCCTTATGCCTCTGAGAAGCCTTCCAGAATAACCCATGTCAGAGGTGGAAGCCAATGTCTGTAGCTCCTGCCTGCTTCCAGGGGTGCCTCAGCTGGAAGGCTGCAGTGCCATTAGAACACCACTGGCCACTGCCTCTCATTGGCTTGTGCTGGTCTTCCCTCAGTACTCCTCACTGAGTCTTCTCCAGTGCATTTCCATAGTGATAGTAGCAACTATGATGATTACTTCTTAGTGGTCAATTTTTATGGCCCACATTCAGAGCTCAGAATTTTCTATGTAATATGTCATGTAATTCCCCTACAACCTGTTGCTCTGCAAACAAGTCTGTTGTAACACATTTGTTTTCTAACGGGATGAGAGGGTGCACACTCAAATAGGGAAAAGCTCCCCTGAGTATCAGTGGTCTTTCAGATACACACAGGGCTGGGTCTTGGTATGGCCACAGAGAACTTTCTAGACGTATTTTGAACATTCTCTCTGTAATTCCTTGGAAATGTTCAGCAAAGCTTGTTCCCTTTGCTTTCATATGAGTCTGGCTTCTGTCAGTTTATGTGTTTTTCAAAGTGGCTGTCAATCCCTCACTTCTTGAATCAGTTAATTATCTAGTTGACTGTCTGTTTGGGCAGAGGAAAACCCAAATTGCGTAGGATCTCGCCCACCTTCCCACAAGTCAATGTGATAAACATTTACCACAAGCCCTGTAGGCTTGCCCAGCATAGGAGAGGCATGGAAGGGGAGGGCTGGTCTTGCCGCTGGGAGATAGGCACAAGCCTCTCTTGGCTGCAGAGAGGACAGTGGTACATCAGTTGTAAGCTCTGGTCCTCACACAACCCAAAGGTGAAGAAGAGGCTGTTGGAGGCACCAAGGAGCTCTGAGCTGTGCCTGCAGGACAAAATTCCGACGATGCTTTTTCCCCTCTGTGGCTGGGAGCTTGATGTGTGCCAGTTCACTGGGTCTGGATATCTTAAACAAAAATAAGGATTTATTGGGAGAATGATAGGAAAGATTGAAGAATGTGAGAAAGACTGGAAAACTTGGGATACAATTGACAAGCAATAATAGGGCAGCTGCTTCAGGCAATCTCTGCTGGCATGAGATGAATGTCAAGTGTCCTTAGGATAAAAAGAGAAAGGATGAGAGAGAAAGAGAGATTGAGTCATCGGTGCCTGGAACCCTTGCTTAGGGAAAAGCAGGGTCCCTGGCTGGGTGAGTGCCCCCAGAGAGTGCAATGCTACAAGAGGACTTCTCCAAAGAGAAAGTCTGGTGTTTTTCCCCAGAAGATGGAGATGTGAATGCCAAGTGATATCTGCTTAAGGATATAAGTGTCAAGGATGCAGCTTCTCGCCCGAGAGAGAACATGTGTGAAGGGTCTGAATTTTCCCTGACAACCAGAGCAAGACCCACAAAAGCGATCAGAACAATTGGGCTTCTTCCATGGGTTCAAAAGGCTTCCCCTCAGAATGCTGGATCCGGGAGACCTCTGAGCATGCAGCCAGGACTTCTCTGGAACGTGGATGGGAGACCAGCAGCGAGTCTAGTGTCATAGCAATTAGAACCCAAAGAAGGATGAATATGGAGATTCCTCACAAAATCAGACACAGACATCCCACGTGACCCAGCAGCTCCACTCTGGAGTATGTACCCAAAAGAAGTGACCGCAAAGTCTTTAGTAGTTATTTCCTTGACGCACCAGTGTTCACAACAGCATTGTTCACAGTAGCCCAAATGTGGACATAGCCCAGTGTCCATAAGTGGATGAATGCGTAAACAAAACATGAACTACAAATACAGTGGAAGATTGGCCTTAAAAAGGGAGCAAATTGTGGCACATGGTGCCAGCTGGATGAACCTTGAAGACATGATGTTAATAAATCAGTTACAAAGGGATAAATTTGTATGATTCCACTTATATGAGTAGTGCAATTCATAGACATAGAAAGAGTGGTGTTTTCCAGGGGCTGGGGGAGGGGAGAATGGAAATTGTTTAAGGAGGACAGTGTTTCAGTTTAGGAAGGTGACCAAGTTCTGGAGGTAGGTGGTGGGGGAGGGTTACATGGCAACGTGAGTATACTTCTTGCCAATCAACCATACGCTCAAAGAGCCAAAATGGTACATTTTATGTTATGTATCTTTTACCACAATAGAAAAGAAAAGATGAAGGAGAGAAAGGGGGCAGGTTGCTTGGGTCCTGTTAGCAGAGACATTCCAGCAGAGGCAGCCTAACTTTGGATCTGGGGTCCTACAGTGGCACTCAGACATCAGATGAGGTCTGTCCATTGGAGAGTTGGGGTGACATGGTTATCAAAGAGAACTCTGGGGCCAGCCCTGAACCCCAGTGAGCTGTATGATCTCAGACAATCTGCCTGAGCTCTGGGAGCTTGCCCTTCCTGACTGAAAAATGGATATTCCAATGGCCACTATGCAGGGTAATTGTGGGGACTGAATGAATGAGACAAGGTTCCCCAAAACAGAACCCCAAGGAAGCCCAGTAGAAAACAGATGAGGACAAGAGATATATACCTATCACAGGCAGAATCCCAAATGGCACTGAAACATAAAAAGATGCTCAGATGCACTTACAAGAAGAGGAATGGGAATAGAGCTACACTGTGATACCAGTTTTGACCTATTGGAGCACAAATGATGAGACAGCCATAGGCCTTGCTGGTTCCATGCAACAGCAAGCCATGTCGTGGTGTCCAAATGGGAAAGAAACGTTCTGGGAGAATGAACAACTTCACAATTGAGAATTGATCCTACGGACTTACATGCACACACACAACGTGACTCCTTTTCAAGGATTCTCTCAGTAGGAAAAGTTGGGATGACAGAACACTTAACGGATACTTAACACAGTATCCATTTAAGGGAGTGGTTTAAATAAATCCTGTTAGAAGAACAAAACTGGAACAGTACACAGCGGGGGAAAGGAAGGAAGGAGCTGTGTTAGTTGGTTATCAATGAAGGACAGAAGGAAAAGAATTAAACAATGCACACAGTGAGTTCCTTTTTTTGTAAGAGATGAGGGGATCACAAAGATATATCTGTATTTGTTTCCGTTTGCCTAAAAAAGCACTGTGAGGGGGCGCCTAGGTGGCTTAGGGGGTTAAGCATCTGCCTTCAGGCTCAGGTCATGATCCCAGGGTCCTGGGATAGAGCCCCCTGTAGTCTCCCTGCTCAGTGGGGAGTCTGCTTCTCCTTCTGTTCCTCCCACACTTGTGCTTTCTCTTTCAGATGAATAAATAAAATCTTAAAAAAAAAGAAACACTGTTAGGATAAACAAGAAAGTAATTCTTTGAAGGTGAATGGGCCAGGGTAAGGGTAAGAGTGAAACACTCTGATACACCTTTTTACATAAATTCTAATATTTGAGATCATATTCATGCATTGCTTGCTCAAAACACTTTAAAGAGTAAAAGGTTGATGAAAAATAAACTTAAAGACCTAGGAAACTTTACTGCAGATTCAAAAGAAGCCTTAATGAATGGACAGGTTATATGCCAATAGGGAAAGGCTAAATGCTCCAAAGGTGTCAGTTCTTCTCCAGTTCATTAATTATTTTAATCAACAACTCAGCGTAAGTAATCTGACAAACTTATCCTAATGTCCATACAGAAAACAAAACATTCTAGAATTGTCAGGAGAATTTTGGAGAAAAAATGAGGGTTTTTATCATCGAGATGTACCATTAAATAGAATAATTTGAGTGTATGTTAAATATAGTGATTACAGTGCATTACCACATAGAAAAAGACAACTATATCAGGGACAAGAGAGAAACTGGGTCCTGACTCCATGTCTATTTGAAATTTTAGAGTATTACAAAAATAAAACAAGATCCTTCACTAATAAAGCTAAGCTCAAGTGGGTTAGAAGTCATGATCTCAGAGTCCTGGGATCAAGCCACACATTGGGCTTTCTGCTCAGCGGGGAGCCTGATTCCCCCCCTCTCTCTGTCTGCCTCTCTGTCTACTTGTGATCTCTCTCTCTGTGTCAAATAAATAAATAAAATCTTAAAAAAAATTAAAATGCAACTTTAAAAGTAAAGAATAAAATGTAGAAATTCTCTTGTAGACTTGCGTAAGAAAGAGAGAAAACCTGGAAATAAAAACAATAACAAATAATAATCTGATTCTACTATGTAGAAATTTAAAAATCACCAGGAATAAACCTATTTTTATTTACTGGGAATTTACTAGCAATAAACAAAAATTAAAATTTAAAAATTATTTGCAATAGTTTTAAATTTCCACATCCTAAGAAGAAATCTAATGAAAGGTGTAGCATGTCTCTTCACAGGAAAATATAAAATATTATTACGAATAAAGATTTAAATAAATAGGTCTATACTATATTTATAGGTTGGAAGAGTCAATAATTTAACTACACCAATTCTCCCCAAATGATTTATACATATAATGTAATGTCAATAAAAATACTAAAGTTTTGGGGTTTATTTTTGAAAATTGACAAACTGATTTAAATTTTAATGAAAATTCAAGGGGCTAAGAATAATCAAGATATGCTTAGGAAGCAGAAGGTAGGAATAATGACTTTATTGGTTATTCAGAGTTACAATAAAGCTACTACAATTAAGACTGTGTTTTTGGTTCAAGGATGGGCAAATAGGCCAGTGGTATAGGAGAGGGGCCAGCGAGACAGTAAGGCATGTGTAGACATTTGACCCATGGCTGCAGAATGGAAATGGTGTTCTTTCCAAGAAACGCCACTGGGTCTTCTGGGTAGCATTATGGAGGAAAAAAGTAAGTTGACTCCCTCCCTACCTCACACCAGTCATACACAAAAATCAATTCCAGGCAGACCGTAAATCTAAATGTAGAAAGAAATCCATACATCTAAGGAAAACATTGGAGAATATTCTTCTAGCCTTAGGGTAGAAAAGACTTCTTAAATAAGATCAAAAGGACTACCATAAAAAAAAAGACTGAAAATTGAGCTGCATTAAAATTAAAAGCTTCCATTCTTTAAAAGACATCATAAAGAGACAGAAAGATTAATCACAGGGTGGGAGAACGTATTTGCAACACAACCAATAAGCAACTTGTTGCAGGAATATATGAAGAAGTAATGTAAATTAATACAAAATGACACACAATGCAAAATAACAGTAAGTGCCAGTTATTGACTTATTGGGTCTTGGTTCCAAATTCATCCTATTTCCCCCTACTTAATCAGGCCGGATCCGGACACTGCAAACCTTAGTACCGCTTTGCCATCTGGTGCTATGTCAGGCTCTGCCAATAGGGGGCGCAGAAGGAGACTGCAAGGATGGACATGGGCTTAAGGACCTTTCTTCTACATTTCCCCACTGGAGGGGAGCTGAGCATCTGGAGGCCAGTGAGTTCTTGCAGCAACCCCTTGAGGGTTTTAAGGCTTTCTTGGCTCTCACGTGGCCCCAGAAAACTTCACTGTTACTGCAAAGCATGTGGCATGTTTTCGTAGCAGCCACATCAACTCCAAGATCTGAATCTCAGCCTTGCAGGGCATCTTTTCTGGATTGCAATTTTTTTTTCTTCCCCTGTTTCCTTTTCCCTGGGCCCTGGGGCTGGCTGCTGTCTGTCGTTGCTAATGAGAGACATCTCATAGTTTTGTCTGTGTGTGTGTGTGTGTGTGTGTGTTTTTTTTTTTACCCCATTCAGATATTAGCCACCCCTTCCTTAACAAATATTTACAATACATTTTCTCTGTTCCAATAATTGGGAGTGGTGTCTGTCTCCTGTGTCCTGCCTGAGACAATAACTCAATAGAGAAATGAGACAGACATGCATATCTTCATAGCAAAAGGTTCCAGATGGCAAGGATACGTATGAAAAATGTCTGAGCTTATTACCCAACTGAGAAAGGAAAAGTTAATCCAAATTCAAGCACCACTGTATACCCATCCCTATAGTTCTAATTAAAAAGACTTGGGGTGCCTGGGTGGCTCAGTTTGTTAAGCATCTGACTCCTGATTTTGGCTCAGTTCATGATTTTGGGGTCCTGAGATCAAGCCGTGTGTTGGGCTCTGTGCTGGGCATAGAGCCTGCTTAAGATTCTCTCTCTCCTTCTCTCTCCTTCTCTCTCTGCCCCTCCCTCCCCACAAAAAAAAAAAAGAAAAAGAAAAAGAAAAAAGACTCACAGTATCAAGTGTTGGTGAGGATGTGAAACAACCCAAACTCTTCCATTGTGGGGGGGCCTGTGAACTGATACAACTTTGAAAAACTGACATTGTCTATGCTCTTGGACCCAGCAAGGCCACCCTTGAGCACGTCCCAACTGATATGCATATACATACACACTAAAAGACATGAATAAGGACGTTTGTAGCAAAAATGCTTATAAGAACCAAAATCTGAAAAAAAACAACAACAACAACCCAGATGTCAATCAATGTAGGATGTGTAAGGAAAATATGGTACTTATTAAATGCAATGGGATACGATGATAGCGACAACCATGTGACAGGTACATGGCACAACGTGGATGACTGTCACAAACACGGTGTCAGCCAACAACAGTCAAGAGTCACACACAGAAAAACAGATGATGTGTGTTCTTTTATATACATTTTAAGAGACAAAATTCTGGGCATGTGGTTGACTCAATCTGTTAAGCATCTGCCTTGGGCTCAGGTCATGATCCTGAGGGTCCTGGGATTCAGCCTCTGCATTGGGCTCCCTGTCTCTCTGCCCCTCCCTCCTGCTCAAGCTCTCTGTCTCTCTCTTTCTTTCTCTCTCTCAAATAAATAAATTAATAAAATCTTCAAAAAAATAAAAGGCAAAATTCATCTTTTGACAGTTATTGTGTTGAAATCACTAGCTTGGGTTTAGGAAGAAGATAGTGACTGGGAGGGTATGAGAAAGGCGCTTCTTGGGTGTGTAGAGTTTCCTAGTTTCTTGACCTAGATTGTGGTTATGTGGACGTGTTCACTGTTTGAGCTTACACTTCTGGCTTACGTACTTTTCTGCATTTGTGGTACTCATCAATTAAAGTAAAAAAAAAAAAGAAAATAAAATAAAAGAAAGAGAAAAGAAAAAAGATGGCAGGTTGAGAGTTTGAAGCAAAATACTATTTTGTATTTGGTAGTATTTTTACTACCAAAAGTTCAATAGCTGACTATAGAGTTTCTACACACACACACACACACACACACACACACACACAGGAAAAGGTAGGCAAAGATTGTGCTAAACTGTGCACACACCATATACAGTTGGTGGGTGCACACAGGCAGAGTCCCTTAGGTTCACTGGAAGCCTGAGAAAAATAGTCTCAAACACCAACAAACACCCAACACTAAAAAAATACTGTGTTAGTGAAGATGTGGGTAAATGAGCACTTTGTTATCAGGCAGATATAACTTGGTGATACATTTTTAGAGAGTAATTTGGCACTCTCTATCAAAGTAAAAAGGTGACTAACCTCTGGCCCACCATTTCACTTTTAGGAATCCTAAAATAAGAGTCACACGTGATATGGGAAACAAGGCAGAGGAAAAATTATTAATTTCCTTACTATCTACAGCCCACTGACATTCTTGAAATAGCTGGAGTGACATTCCTCTAGGGACTCAACTGCCTCGATGTTGACACTTTGCTAAGGGCAAAAGGCAATCCTAGCCCCACCCTCCCCCGACCCTGTCCTGCAACCTACTTTAACTTATAAAAATCCCTTTAGAAATGTCCTTTATCTCTAAACCCTCAAGATACTTGTTGGCAATCATCCCCCAAGCATATGGCCCACTGATCTACATCGCAAGGTTCTCTTGACTAAGATTTTATTAGATGGTAATAATTGACCTTTTCCCAACAATAGCTTGCCCCCTCAAGGTCTTGGAAATCTTTCTTCCAAAACTATCCATAATCCCCTCCCAACTTGAAAGTATATAATGGGCCACTCCTCATGACCCCAGTGCAGATCTTTCTGCCCACTGGTCCCGTCCCTGTGCTTTAATAAAATCACTATTTTGCACCAAACATGTCTCAAGAATTCCTTCTCTTGGCCACTGGTTTCAAACCTTAATGTCCTTCCTACATCAACACCCGCTTAAAAAGATGTAAGTAAAAGAATGTTCATGGGGCGCCTGGGTGGCTCAGTGGGTTAAAGCCTCTGCCTTCGGCTCAGGTCATGATCCCAGGGTCCTGGAATCGAGTCCCGCAGTGGGCTCTCTGCTCAGCAGGGAGCCTGCTTCCCCCTCGCTCTCTGCCTGCCTCTCTGCCTACTTGCGATCTGTCACATAAATAAATTAAAAAAAAAAGAATGTTCACTATAGCATTGCTTGCAATATGAAAGAAAATGGAACATTTATGAATCAGAAGAAAATGAAATATGTCCATACAATGGAATACCATGTGGTTGGTAAAAAGAATAATAGGTCTCCATTGGAATTGACAGGACAGAATCTGAGATAATGCTCACTGGAAAATGCAATTCTCAGATCAGTGCATTGAAGGTTGTGGCATGGATATAAAAGAATTAAATTATATGAGAATATTTGTAAAATGTATCTTTCAAATATTACTCTTTTGGTTTATGTACTACCTAAATATCTCACCAAAGTATTTTTAAAATGGCCCAAGTAATGCATTCATTTATATATATATATGTGTGTGTGTGTGTGTGTGTGTGTGTGTGTGTGTGTGTAACCACATGTGACCTGATAGGTGACAGTTGCTGGGGGGTGACCCATCTCCACCTACAAGATGAGACCAAAAGGTTGAGATATTGAGACCAGCAGGATTTATTTAGGGAAGAGGGGGTGAAGGGAGCAGGAATTCCTGTCTAGGGAAGAAAGTCCTTAGCCCCAAGCTGGTTTCATTCTTGGTCTATTTCATGGTCTGGAATACTGACTTGGACCACCCTCCATCTGGTTACACTGACACTGTCCGCAAGAAATATGTGAAGGGCCACATAATTTTTGACTTCCCAGTAGTCACATTAAAAAAGGAAAAAGAAAAAGGTGAAATTAAATTGAATAACGTGTTTCTTTAACCCAACATAGCCAAACTACTATCAAGTCAACATGTAATCAATAGAAAAGAATTAGTGAGATACTTTCTATTCTATTTTTCTAGTCTTCAGGATCTGGTGTGTACATTTAGGACACATCTGAATTCAGATGCTACATTTTTCTTGATCTGTATTTAGATATCACAAAATTTGCAATGGAAAAAGTAGATTCAAACACCTAAGCTGTTCCAAATATATTTAAATGTACTTAGAAGTTTTTCAATAGCTGAGTTAAGTATCAGTCACGTCAGGTGAACCTAAATCAAATAAAATGAAGTAAACGTGAAAATCCGGTTTCTCAGTCTTCATAGCCATTTATTTGCAGCGCCCGGTTGCCATGCGCAGCCGGTGACTCCCTGTTGGAAGGAGCAGGTCTAGGCTAGCCCCTCCCTGTGGTTCTGGAGATGGCCCCGTTGTCCAAGTGCTGCCGCTGCTGTTATTCTCTACGTCCTGAACACGTGCAAGCTCCAGGCACGGGGAGAAGGAGGAGGGGGCTGGAGGACTGCCAGCTTCCGGGGTGGGCAGACGGTGTCTGAGACTGGGGGACATTTCCATAGCAGCCTCGTCACTGCTGTGCAGACTGGGGAGGATGAGCAAGGGGCCCTATGGGCTGTGAGAGACCTCCACACAGGGACATTCCTGGGGGATGAGTCTGAGGTTGGGATGAACCCAACAGGATGACCTCAGCTTAAATTTCACAATGTGGCAGTAGTGGGGGAGCAGGTGGTGGAGGCAGCTGGGAGTTCTCTGAGGGCTGGGGTGGACTTTGGCCCCTCAGAGCAAATAAGCCTCTGCTGAGGGTGTGATGAGCCTGGACGGGAAACTGAGGAAACTCACAGACATCCCCTGAATCACAGTCTCTTACCTTCTTAGTTGAGACAAGTCACACTCACGCTCTAGGTAAAAAGTTGTACTTCCTCTGAACACTGAAGAGCTACATTTTCACATTTTTTTAAAAAAAGATTCTGTTTATTATTTATTTGACAGACAGAGATCACAAGTAGGCAGAGAGGCAGGCAGAGAGAGAGGAGGAAGCAGGCTCCCTGCTGAGCAGAGAGCCCGATATGGGGCTCGATCCCAGGACCCTGAGATCATGACCTGAGCCGAAAGCAGAGGCTTTAACCCACTGAGCCACCCAGATGCCCCTACATTTTCACATTTGATCAGGTTTTTTTTCTTCCTGCCTGTCTGCCTTTTTGCCTTCTTTCCTTCTATCAGTGGTGAAGCTTCTGTTCAACAACCATTCCTGAGAACCTTACAGAAGCCTCTCTCTCTAGAAGACCACATGCTTCCATCAATATTCTGGTAAATTTGAGATTTCATGGATTAATTCATCCCTCTTATGTGCTAAATGTGTGTCCTGGATGCAACCAAAGGCATGGCCCTTACCCTTAATCTTCCCTCAGAGACTCATGTAACCAATGCTCACCTTCTTCCTCCTTGTGGTGATTTGTGTGGCAACTTGATTTGGCTAAGGGGTGCCGCAGCTGGTAGAACATTATTTCTGAGTGTGTCCAGAAGAGATTAGCATTTGAATCCGTACACTGAGTAAAGAGGATTGCCCCCGCTAATGTGTATGTGCACCAATCTGCTGAGAGCCCAAGTTGAACAAAAAAGCAGAAGAAGGGTGAATTTGTTCTCTCTGTTTGAGCTGAAACGTTCACCTTCTCCTGCCCTTGACCATAAACTCTTCTGGTTCCTTTGGACTCAGAATTGGATTGACACTGTGAGCTTCTCCGGTTCTCAGGTATCTGTGTTTGGACTGGAACTCCACCACTGAATTCCCTGGGCTTCCAGCTTGCAGTCAACAGATCGGAGGCCTCTCGTCCTCCATAATGATGTGAGCCAGTCTCTCTTAATAAGTCTCTTCCTGTGTATCTATATGTTTCCTATTGATTTGTTTCTCTGGGGAACCCTGACTAATTATATAACACCTTTGCTCAAGCCTTAGCTTCTCAAAGAGGCTTCCCATGGTCCCCAATCAGCACAGCTTCCTTGGTTACCCAAGGAACATGGCACATGTTGCCTTCTAACATACTATGAGATTTCCTTACCAGCCCTGTCAACTAATTGTTACTGCCTCCCTTGCTAGGGCTGTCGGTCTGATTCGTTCACTGATGTATTTTGACGCCCAAGATGTACCTATGCGTGCCCTGTAAGTGACGCTCTGTACTTCATAGGAAAAGGTAATCCTTGGTGCATGGCTCCAACTACCAGAGAAGGAACTGTAGCGAACTGAAATTTCTCTGTTATGTTGTCTCCTGGCATCCTTTCTACTCCTTTCCAATTGCATTATGACTAAGCTGGTTTGTAAACTATGTCAATACATCTTCTAGTCTCAGATCTACAAGTATCCAGGTGGTCAGAGAGGAATTAGAGGAGAATCAGCTCACACTACTTGGGGCAAAAACTGGTTTGGATAGACTTCTTGTTTTAGCTTGAATAATGTGACCAAAAATGGTACCTATGAAAAGACTCTGCATTACTTAAGCAGAAGAATATGGAAATTATAACACACTTAAAATATACTGCATTATTTACCATGTGCTTTCAGTTAAATTCAGAAAAAAAAATAAACTCTGTAAAATGAGGTGAAAGATATGATAGTGAGCAAGCAGACTGAAATGAAATGGGAAGTTTCTGAATAACTAAAAGTCTGTAAAGAAACAAAGAGGGCCATAGTATAGGTAAAAATGACATTACAGGTACTAAATTGCAAAAAAATGACACAAAAGAAAATTCAAATCAGTGATATAGAATACAAACAGAATAAGCCTTAAGAAAGCAGAAATTCCTTTTCAGGCTGAGGAGATAGACATTCCTAAGAGTTAAGATAAACAAGGAAGAGATTAAACAAATAACCAAATATTATTTCAAATATACAGATATCCAAATTTCCGCTCATTATAATCCCAGAAAAAATGACTTGAGATATAAGAAGAAAAAAATACACCACTGATATTCCTGAAGAAGAAAACAGAAAACTAACTGAATTAGTTATCAAGGATATAATAGAATGAATCTTTTTTGGATGAATAGATACATAAATCTGAAGAGTCATATGGCTGGATGTTTGCAAGGTTAATGAAAAGTGATCGATCCATGTACATAACTCTGGTAAAATATTTTTATTTCAAATGGAAAGAAAAACTTCAAAGAAGAGGAAAAAGTCAATTATAATAGAAGAAAAATTAGCTTGTCTGCTAATGTGTGGGTTGCAGTTTTCGGACTAAAAGAACAATGGAACAGGGCCCATTATTTTCTAACAATATGGTGGATTTGACATCCAGAGAAAAACCTGTGCTATAGAAGATTTTAAAATCTGGCATGGTATATTTAAAAGTCACATAAGCAGGGCAGGGGACAAAATCTATGTATGTTCAAGGTGGGTGGTTAGATCAGAGGAAGCTATATATAGCAAGCAACTCCATAAGGTGAGCTAGGGAAGAAACACCCCACAGAGAAAATGAAATATCCTTCTCTCTCGTCTTTAGCTCTAGATGGAGGGAATTTTTAAAGAAAAGTTTCTTCTAGGAATTTCTAATATAAATCATGGCATGTATTTGGGACTGGAATTCTCACTACCAGTGTGGCCTAAAAATCCCCAGGAAAATCTAAAGTGGCTTCAGGTTGGCAATATTCATATGTGCCTAGCAGAACTAAACAAAAGCTTATTTGGAAGAACCATTTTAAACTTAGGTCTCTAAAAACTCCAATAGTTAAAATTCCGGAGAATGCAAACTTAAGTAAAAAATTACAAATGACATAAGGGGATGAGCTACTACAGCAAGAATTAGCAGAAAAGACAAACCTACAGAATCATCAAACATGCAAAACCTATAGTTACTACAATGATAAAATTCAGACTATTTAAAACTATATTTATGATTAAATAAATAAAGGAGCATTTTAAAAAATGTGACTATGGAGCTAGTAACTATAAAAAATTACCAGGAACATTTGAAAAAGAATTAATAGAATTTCTAGGAATTTAAAAGCTTAATGCACAGAATAAGCAGCTATAGAGAATAGAGTGTGAAAGTCTAACATATGTCTCTTCAGAGTTCCAGAATAAATGTATTAAGAGAACTGGAAGAGAGACAATATTCAAAGATACAGGATTTGCAGATTTCCAGAATTGATAAAAAAATATACCAATCATCGAATTCAGGAAGCTCAACTACTCCAAAGAGAATGAATATGAATAAATCTACATCTGTAAAACCCTCAAGACAAAGAGAACATCTTTAAAAATGTCCAAAAAACAAGCAAACGAAACATGGGAATGATACCCACAGTGGCATTTGACTTATCAGTAGCAATGCTAGATGCCAAAAAATGGAAAAATAGCTTCAAAATTCTGAGAAAAATTACTCTTAACTTAGTATTTGAGCATAAAATTATCTCTTGCCAGAAAGAAGATGAAATAAATACATATTGCAAATAAGAATAACTTGTAGAGTTTAAAAAGAACAAGCTCGTACAAAGGGAACTTCTAAAAGTCTTTCTTCATAATTCAGAAAATAGTTCTGAGTTGTAGGAAGAATTGGTGATTTAAAAAAAAGAAAAGAAAAGAAAGACATGCAAGTGTGTAAATCTAATTAGTACTAATCATTTAAAAGAAACATGATTTCTAAAATGTATAGTATAAATTGAATAGAAATAAAATACTGAGCAAAAATAGCATATGTGAGTGGTGAGATCTAAATATTATAAAATAATTACATTTTTTTTGGAGGAAGATAAAGACATTGATTAGAAGAGGGAAAAAATAGTAGATAAAATCAATCACCTAAATTTAAAAATGTATAAAAGGAGAAAAAAAAAGGAAAAAAAAGAGAAAGGGGGCAAAAAGAAAACAAAAGTAAATAGTGGAACTAAAGCTAATTATATCAATTTCACAATAAATGTAAATGGACTAAATATTCTGGGTAAGGGAAAAGATTTTTGGGCTGCATTTAAAGTAAAAATGGAGGAACACAAAATATTCAGACTCAGAAGATTTAAAAGTAAAAGGATAAAGAAGAATATGCTAGATAAACACTGATCAATCAAAAGGAAGCTGGCATGGCAATATCAGCCTTAGAAAAATAAGATTTTATGTCACAACACATTATTGAATATATCACCCCATATTGAGTTCTGATCTTCAATGAATTTAATATTATAGATTTAAAATATGCAAATAACAATGGACATATAGAAGGACAATTTGGCAAATCTGTTATCACAGAAGGAGATTTTAATATTATTCTCTTATTAAATGATAAATCAGGTAAAAAGAGTAATTAGAAATTTATTAATAGAGAAATTTTTCCTTTCAGAAATATTTATGAAGCTAAAACACAGTAAGACTCAAAAATTTCAAAGAATTAATTTCATACTGAATTGCATATATAAAAATTATATGTACAAATATATGCATATGTACACATACATATATAACATATAATTCCATATATGTATATATAATAATGACATATGTATAGTTAGTATGTATGTATCTTAACTGTTAGGTATATATAGTTGTACAATCTCATAATTTCTGGAAAGCCAAGAAAATTGTATCAAAGAGAAATGTATAACATTTATATAAAAGATAAATATTAAAGGTAGAATAAAACTTAATAAACACAAAAGTATACTAGAGAAGCTTTATAAAGCTAGTATTTGGTTGTTTCAAAAGACTAATAAAATAGTCCCAATCTAGTGAGATGAATGATAACAGAAACATGAAGAACACAAATAAAATTACAGAAATGAGAAAACAAAGAACAACTACAGCTCAAGCAGGAATTTCAAGAAAAGAATTAATTTATTTAAACTTTATGACAATATACTGGACATTCATATGAAATAGACAAACTTCAGGAAAATAAATCTGATCAAAGAAGAAATATTAAATTTCAATAGTTCTATAACCATTAAATAAATTGCATCAATACTTTAAAAAAATATTCCCACAAAGAAAACATTAGGCACAAATGATTTTATCAGTAAATTCTACCAAGCAATGAAGAAAAATAATTCTTAACCTTCACAAACACTTTTAGAAAATAAAAAGAAGGTACAATTCCAAAGTCATTTTAGGTGGCTAGCACAAAATGTCTATCAAAACAAGACAAGAACAACATTGAAAAAGAAAAGTTATAGGTCAACCTTACTTATCAATATGAAGTTAAAATTTAAGCCCTGCAAAGTAACAATTTCTTAAAAAGAGAATATAAAACTATCAAGTTAGTTTTATTTCAAGAATGAAAGTGACCACAGAGGGACGCCTGGGTGGCTCAGTTGGTTGGACGACTGCCTTCGTCTCAGGTCATGATCCCAGGACCAGGATCCAGTTCCGCATCCGGCTCCCAGCTCCACAGGGAGTCTGCTTCTCTCTCTGACCTTCTCCTCACTCATGCTCTCTCTCACTGTCTCTCTCTCAAAGAAATAAATAAAAAAATCTTTAAAAAAATAGAAGAAAGAAAGTGATCACAGAATTACAGAATTTGTAAAGGCTATTCACCATATTAAATTATGAATTTAAATTTTGAAAGGTAAAAATTGCAGGGTATGTTGAAGTCTTTGCCTCTCATTATTGTTGTTTTCTATTTTTAATTAGAATTCTCTCAATATTTGCTTCATATATATAAAATATGTATGTATTTTATTTTATATTATATATTATATAAAATATATATTTATTTTTTTAAATTTCTTTATTTTTAGAGGCGGGACACAGAGAGAGAGGGAGAATGAGAATTTTAAGCAGGTTCCACGTCCAGCACGGAACCCACTGTGGGGCTCAATCTCACAACCTTGAGATCATGACCTGAGCAGAAATCGAGTTCAATGCTTAACTGACTGAGCTACCCAGGTGCCCCAAATCTTTTTAATATTAATCATTGTAATGGGTATATAACAGTGTTTGCATTTGGTTTAACCTTTTCTTTCTTTGGTGGGTAATGATTATTCACATTTAGAACTGTGATACTATCCCTTGGATTAATCTCTTTATCATTATAAAATACCTCTACTTTTAGTTGTGTTTCTTGTTTTAAAATCTATTCTGTCTATCTGTGTTTCTTGTTTTAAAATCTATTTTGTCTATCTGCACCCACTTTCTTTGATTAGGTTTTGTCCTGTTTGTCTTTTCTCGTCATTTTACTTTTTACTAATAATGTGTTCTTACACTGAGTTGTGAGCCTTTTAAGCAGCATGTAGGTGGAGTTTGTCTTTATATCAAGTGTGATAACCCTCGTTAATTGGAGTATTTATCCATTTATATTTAATGTAATTAATGATTTATTTGTGTTCATGTACTCCATTTTACATTGTTTTCTAGTTGGTCCACTTCTTTCATGTTTATTTGTCTCTCTTGTCTTCTTTTTAATCAGTCAAAAACTTTTCATTATTCTCTTTCTTTCCCTTATTATTTGTCAATTATAATTTTATTATTCTTCTAGTAGTTACTCTTGAGATTACAACATCATTCCTTGATGTAGTATGGTGTGTTACAAATCAACTTTCTATATTCCTGCTAATGCTCAAAATGTGGGACATTTTCAGTTCACAGACTCTCTCTGGCTTTTTGCAACTTTGATGTCATTTTAATTCTGTAGGTTTAAAACTCTTCAAGACATTACTACTATTGTTTCATATAGTTAATGTCAGTCAATGTATATCTTAGAAACTATATTTTTACACTTTGTTTTTGTTTTTAAGTCCTTTTTAATTTCTGTGACTCCCTGTAGGATAATTTTTATTTTATTATTATTATTACTATTATTATTTTATTATTATTATTATTTTTTTTTTTACAAAAGAACTTGCTTCAATATTCCTTTAATGCAGATTTTAGAGATGAAATTATCTTGGTTTTTGTTTGTCTGAAACTACCTTAATTTTACTTTCATTTTTGAAGGATATATTACTAGTTATAAAATTCTAGGCTGGAAATTATTTTAGCATGTCAAAGATGTCAATCTCTTGTCTTTTGGCCTCAGTCATTCTGTCAGGAAGATAGCTTGCAGTTTTCATGTTTCTAGGTAATGTGTTTTTGCGCACCTCTGACAGCTTTAAAGTTTTTTTTTTCCCCTTTATTATTTTGTCTGCTATAGTCTTACTAAGATGTGCCTAGATGCAATTTTTTTTGTGTTGGTCCTTCTTAGAGTTTTCAGAGCTCCTTAAATCTGTCTTTCAGTTTTATAAACTTCCTAGCCATTATCACCTTTCATATCATTTTGTAACCATGTTATTACTCTGATTGTGGGATTCTGAGTACATACATTTTGGCTGTGGCTCAGATGGCATCTCACACATGTATCCAATGCTCTGTCTTGTATTTTCCATCTTTTCAGTATTGGTATTTAATTTAGATATTGTCTATTAACTTTTCTTCAAATAAACTAGGCTTCTACTGTTCCTAATATTCAGTTATACCCATGTATTAAGTACAAACCTTAAGGTATTTTGCATTTTTATAATTACCATTGGATTATTCTCTCTTTTTTAAAAGATTTTATTTATTTGTCAGAGAGAGAGAGAGAGAGCACAGGCATGGGGAATGACAGAGGGAGTGGGAGCTCACCGAGAGCTCCTCTGAGCAAAGAGCCCAATGCAGGACTTGATCCCAGGACAGCGGGATCATGATTGAGCTGAAGGCCGATACTTAACTGACTTAGTCACCCAGGTGTCCCCACTGGATTATTCTCTTTATATATATTCCAATTCTTTGGTGATACTCTCTTTTAATCCATTTTCTCCAAGTTTCCTGTTTTCTTGATCATATTAATCTACTAGATTAAAAAACATGAAATTGTTATAATTTTACCAGCTTTCATCAAGAAAAATGTCCATATCATACAGTTTCACCTGTTACTTTTTTTAAAAGAGATTTTATTTATTTATTTGACAGAGGGAGAGCGATCACAAGTAATCAGAGCAGCAGGCAGAGAGAGAGGGGGAAGCAGGCTCCCCACTGAGCAAAGAGCCCGATGCAGAGCTCAATCACAGGACCCTGAGATCATGACCCGGGCCAAAGGCAGAGGCTTAATCCTCTGAGCCACCGAGGTGCCCCTCCACCTGTTATTTTAATTCCATCACCTGAATAGTCTGTGAGACTCTCCTTTATAGTCCATTTATTGGCTTTTGGTCATATGCTCCTAATTTTGATGTGTAGGGTTGTTGTTATTTATGATATTTAATAACATTGAGTATAGCACACAAATCTTAATGTATAACAGGGCATTATCATATACATATAAACCTATATAATTTCTACTTAGATCAAGATATGGAGCATTTTTAGCAGTATAGTAAGTTTGCTCATGCTCTTCTCCAGTCTTTACCTCCCCAAGTATAGCTGGGGAGGTTCTGTATGTTTTACATGTATGTACTCTTTTGTGCTGATTTTTTTTTTCCCACTTAGCTTCATGTCTATGAGTTCATGCATGTTGTTATGTCTGTCCCAACAGTTTTTCTTTTTCACTGCTGAGTAGTATTCCATTGCATAAATATACCATGATTTATTTATCCATTCTACTGTTTACAGATACTCTCTCTTGATGTTTTTCCACTTGGGTGTTTTTATGAAGTATGCTGTTATAAATATTGCCATACATGTCTTTTGGTGGACATACCCACTCATTTTGGGGCAAGAATATATAACTCATAAGTGCAGGTCCCGGGCCATAGGATATATGTATATTTTGTTTTAGTAGGTGTTGCTAAATAGCTTTTTAAAGTGATTATACCAAATTATAGTCTAACTAACAATATAAGAGAATCCCAGATAGTGTCTATTCTCCCTGGAACCTGGTAATGTGAATTTTTTAATTTTAGCTTTCTGGTGAGTCTTGTCATAATGTTTTGTTAAGTTTTAATTTGTACTTTTTAAATGATTAATGACAAATACTTTAAATATGTTTATTGGTTATTTTAAAATCCTCTTTTAAAAAGTGTCTATTCAAATTTCTTTCTTAATTTTCTGTTGGGTTATCAGAATTATTCTTATTGACTTATAGGAGTTCTTTTTATACTCTGAGTTGAGTTCACTGTTGGATATTTGTATTGGAAATGTCTTTTCCAAGACTGTAGTTTGCTTCTTTATTGTCTTAATGGTGTCTTTTTAATGAATATGGATTCTTAATTTTAATGAAGTCTAATATACTCATCTATTCTTTTATAGTTACAAATTTTTGATCTTTTTAAAGAAATATTTGCCCATCCAAAGATTATTAAGGTCTTCCCTTTTTTCTTCTAGAAACCTTTATTTTAATTATCGTATTTAGTTCAGTGATTCATATTGAATTAAATTTTGTATATTGTGTGAGGTAGGAGTTGTATTAGTCAGGATTCTCATAAGAAACAGAACTAGTAGGATATATACCTATCTATCTATCCATCCATATAATTAAAAATTTTATCACATGATTATGGGGGCTGATAAGTCTCAAGATCTTCAGTTGACAAGCTGAAGACTCAGGGTAACAGATGGGGTAAGTTTCAGTTTGAAAACCAGTGTGCTCAGGACCCCAAAAGAGTCAATGTTTCAGTTCAGGTCCAAAGGCAAAAAAAGATGGAAGTCTCAGTTCATAAGAGTCAGTCAGAGAGAGTTCTATATTATTTGTGGAAAGTTCAGTCATTTTATTCTCTTCAGACCTTCAATGATTGGATGAGGCCCACATTGGGGATGGCAATCTACTCAGTCTTTTGATTCAAATGTCAATCATATTCCAAAATATTATCACAGACACAGAATGTTTGACCAAATATCTGTGTACCCTGTGGCCTAGTTAAGCTGACACAAAAAGTTAACCATTACAGGAGTCAAAGTTAATTTTTTTTTTTTGAAAGAGAGAGAGAGAGAGAACCAGTTGGGGAAAGGGGCAGAGGGAGAAGCAGACTCCCTGCAGAGCAGGTTGCCTAATGTGGACTTGATCCCAGGACCCTGGGATCATGACCTGAGTCTAAGGCAGACACTTAAGCTACTGAGCCACCCAGGTGCCCAAGGTTATTTTTTTTTTAAAGATTTTATTTATTTATTTGACAGAGAGAGAGAGAGAGAGATATCACAAGCAGACAGAGAGGCAGGCAGAGAGAAAGAGAGATGGGAAGCAACGAGCCCAATGCAGAGCTCGATCCCAGGACCTTGAGACCACAACCTAAGCTGAAGGCAAAGCCTTAACCCATTGAGCCACACAGGCGCACTCAAGGTTAATTTTTATCTGTTATCTCTCTATCTATCTATCTATGTAACTATCTCTATATCTATCATCTATCTCTATATCTATCATCCATCATCATCTCCATTTGACCTATCACCCTTTTTTAAAATAACCATCTTATTTCTACTAAATTGTGTGAATTCTTTGTCATTAATCATGTGCCTGGAAAAGGATGATTATTAATACAATTGACAAAGCAGATCATAAATATAGCTACATATACATTTTCATTACTATTTAAAAATATTTTGTATTTTTACAAAGGTTATAAATGTGCATAGTTAAAAAATAAAGTTACATTAAAGGGCAGGGCTACAACCCATTCCCTCTCCCCACTCCTGCTTTCTGTAAACAACGGCTTTTCATGATCTTACCCATTTCTAATTAGTGCTTATATTGCTATTTCTTGATTTATGAGTGTTATATATTAGATGTTGGTTTCTTATTTTATTAATTATTTTTTTTGCTTTCCCACATCCACTCCCCATTTCTCCTCTTCCATCTAATCAATATATCTACATCACAACTTGTGGTTAAATCACTAATTAATGTTTATATTAATATGACCATATTGTTTTCTAACTCACCAAGCAGCAGACAATAATTGTTTTGTCCAACTTTTTGGTTTTGGGAGGTATTGGCAATGGTTTTATTTTCCAGTTTGCTTAGTGTTCCATTCATAAAGAGACACATTTCTCTCTAAATGCTCTAAAGGAACTGTTAAATATCTATCAGTATTTTTTCAAGTCTTCAGACATGTTTCCATGAACTCATATGTTCTTTCATCACCCGAGATTTCCCTCTTGCAGTCCACCCAGTTTATAATGTTACAGTGGGGAAGATGAATTTTAATCTTATTTCCTATTTCTTTGTATGTAGCCATTCCCTTCTCTGCATCGAAGCTCTTAGGTTCTACCCCTAATTCCTGGTCTACTGAAGGTTTGTAATAACGTGGTTGGCGTAGGTCTTTTGTCATTGTTGTTCATTCTGCCAGATGCTTTATCAATCCGTCTGGCAATTTCTCTCATTATTTTCGGGTTGGTATTTCTCCCAGGATTTTCTCATACTGGTCAGATATGGGAATCCCTGAATAGGGATGCTTAATACTTAACACAGTATTGCCTTACTATTTGTTTTATTCTCTTCCATCTGTTGTCCATTCCTCTAAGTTCTTTTCAGTTTGCTTATTTGCTTTCATTTTTTTATCCTTCCTTGTCTTAGTCTGTGTCTTTCATGTTGAGTCTTCTCTCACATATTGTGATTTTTGCCTCTCCATTCATATTTAAGAGCAAGACTCTAAATTCATGGGAAGCTCCATGTGTCCCCATTGCATTACCACTGTGCACCTCCACTGTGGTGCGCGCAAGCTGCCAGCTTTTTTCTTTCTGTTGCAAAGCCCCCTAATGGTAGACCTTGTAAGGATTCTATTCGTGCCCATTTGGTTTACCCAGAAAATAATCCTTTAATATCCTATCTGCTGGTTTGTGTTAGATAACTTGCTGACATCCTGTGAATAGGGCAAAGGAAGAGATGTGGGGTGTGACCGTTCTGGATTTGGACTTATTTGTTCCTTTTGTTTTCAATTTAGCACCTTCTCTCCCAACTCTGTCTGGTTTCCCCACATCTGGAGCCTCTCAATTCTAAACATAATAAAACTCCCGTTTCCTGTAGAGATGGAAATGGGATATATCCTTGGCTACACATGGGAGACAGAGAGATTGGAAAAGGCATGGGGGGTGGCATCTGACTGCTCAGTACAGATGTGCAACCTTGGTGACTGGTCCCGCCAGATCCCAAGCCTTCCCAGAGCCCTGTGGGGAAAATTACTTTGTTTTTCACTACCATCTCCTCTGTTGGCACAAAGGTTTCCTTTTCCTAGGCTCTTCTAACTCGTTTACCCCTGCTCAGTTTGTTATCTTCAAAGTATTTCATTTATATCCACAAGCACTCTTGGTTCTTCATCTATTCTCTTTATGTCTAAGGATCATTATTATTTTAGTTATTTTGCTGGTGTACCAAGAAAGTTTTGAGAGAATAAGGAAATAAATGTGGGAGAAATTTAACCTAACCCTCTTTCTTTATACCCAAACAAAATTATGTCCCCAACGAAGTGGAGGATGCTAATTTTTAAATACATCTTATACTTCCATAAAGACTAACACAAAGAAATCAGCAAATACCAAAATGTGAAAAGACAGGTCCATATTCTATGACTAAAAACAGTGACATGTCTAACCAAATAATAGAAACCCTAACATCTTGTCAATAATAGAAACTATGACCAACCCCTCTACTACCACTATTACTATTAATTTCATTATTGTTACTAGAAATAATTTCTGGAATAGAGAAGTCCAAATAAATTACATTTTCTTTAAAAATGAGTGCCAGTGAAAACACTCTGCGAGTACTCATATGAGTAGGTGTAGTCTTAAATTTACATAGCAGGAAATGAAAAGTAAAAGAAGTAAAGTTAACAATGCAAGAAGGGGGGCACCTGGGTGGCTCAGTGGGTTAAGTCACTGCCTTTGGCTCAGGTTATGATCCCAGGGTCCTGGGATCGAGCTCCACATCAGGCTCCCTGCTCAGTGGAGAGTCTGCTTCTCCTTCTCCCTCTGTCTGCCAGCTCTGCCTACTTGTGCTATCTCTCTGTCAAATAAATAAATAAAATATATTTTTTAAAAAAATGCAAGAATGTAGATAATGGATGAAAAGTAAACAAAAATTCTATTAAAATTATTTAATAAAGATAATGGGAATATTTACTAAAACAGAAATTTCAGCAAATCAATGCAATCCCAAAAGTTTGCTTAATAAGATTTTTTTTAATCAAGAAAAAAAGAGACAAAAATAAGCAGAAGAAAAAAATGGGACAGACACATAGATACTGAGGATATTATGAAAAGTTACGAGTAAACCATATACTATTTAATGCCAATAAATGTAAACATTAAATCAAAACTCTAAGGGTGACATAAGTGATGAAAATCAACTCAAGATGAGATGAAACACCTGAATATACTAAGAATCATAGATCAAAATAAGAGAAAGTTACACATCAATTCCTAAAACCGTATGAGGCTCAGCTGGCTTTATGGGTAAGTTCTACCAAATTTTACTGAATAAGGATGGTACCATAGCATATGAACTGGTCCAGAACATAAAAATAAGAATTTAAATGTCCTCATCTGATTCTGTGATCGTAGCTTAACGTCACACCCAAACCAAATAAAGGGCTTTAATACAATCAACAAATCATTGAAATGAAAAGAAAAAAAATCAGCTAATCTTACTTATGAACATAAACTCCAAGATCTTTAACGACTTTATTCTAGTATTTATACAAAAATGCAGTAAATGCTTTTTAAAAATTTTTTTATTTTTTAAATTTAAATTTAATTTTAACTTAAAATTTAAAATTTTTTTAATTTTTTAATTTAATTTTTAAATGCTTTAAAAATATTTATTTATTTATTTATTTACTTACTTACTTATTTTAAATCAGAGAGAGAGAGAGCACAGGCAGTGGGAGTGACAGGCAGAAGGGAGAAGCAGGCTTCCTGCTGAGTAAGGAGCTGATACAAGACCACCAGATCGAAGGACCCAGTATCAGGACTAGAGCCAAAGGCAGCCATTCAACCCACTGAGCCACCCAGGAGTCCCAAAAGGCAGTAAGCTTTGATCAACCATGGTTTACTCAGTAGGGTAAGACTGATGCAGTTTTAGAAATCTATCTTGTAATTAACCAACTTAAAGGATTAAGCAACAACAACAAAACCTATCATTTCGAGAGATGATCTATTTAATGCCCATTCTGTAAGAAGCATTGGTAAGCTAGGACCAATAGGGAAATCTTTGTTACAGTAGCAATCAGTTGCTACAGCAAATATTTTTTAATAATGAACTATCAGGAGTATTCCCATTTCAGTAGAGACAAGAATGTTAGCACTCACTGCTACTCTCCATGTTGTTCTGAAGCTTCTAGCCAGACAATGAAAAGTAATACACACACAACTGAAGAGGAAAAGACAAAACAGACTCTAACTAATAGACTTAATACAGGAGTGCAATATGAGAATCAAAGAAAAAAGATCACCATACCAATCTCATTCCTCCCCGACAGCCATTATCAAATAGAAAAGGTCATGAACAAAGGATGCTCCTCTCAAAGGGACCCAAAGGATAATTCCCAACATTTCTAGGAAAATTATTTTTTTTTCTTAGATTTTATTTATGTGTCAGAGAGAAAGAGCACAATCAGGGGAAGTGGCAGGCAGAGGGAGAAACAGGCTTCCCACTGAGCAAGGACCTCGAACCCAGGACCCTGGAATCAAGACCTGAGCTGAAGGCAGGTAACAGACGGAGCCACCCAGGCGTGGCTCCAAACTACCTCTTTCTTTTCAAAGTTTTTTTGGCAGGTCTTGAAGGTCAGGCTACTTTGTTGAAATATTTATTTGTGAGTGTGTATGTCTGTGTGTGTGTGTTTATGTGCATATACTTCTCTTCTGTTCATCCCTCTGCCATCCCGTGAAAGTGAACTTTTTTCCCACACTACCTCCAGGGAGGTAGATGGTCCAGTCAAAAGGAAAGCTGTCTACTTGTTCTTCCCCACTTTCTCAGGAGCTGGCTCATGAAATGGTGCTAAGCTTTAGTGTTGGGCACTGATAAAGGGCCAGAAGGAAAAGGGTGTGTCTTCTGCTTTCCCAAAGGAGAGTTCAGACCATAAAAATAAATATTAAAGACGCTTGATGGCAAAAGCACTTGGCAGCAGCATGAGGAGGGGGACGAGGCCTCGGGGGATGGCTCACGGCACACCTATGCGGATTGCATGCCGAGTTTCTACGATCTCAACTTCAACAGAAGCTTGTCCTGGGCACAAGAGTCTCCTGACTTCTTGGGCTGTTAAGGGTTTGGGAATGAACATGGTTGGGGTGACTTTGATGATCCTAAGGGTCAGGGGCCCTTCATTTGTTTCCTTTGGACCCTAAAGGAGGAGGACGGCTGCCCTGAATCTGAAGTCAGCCAGCTACAGGTTCGGATCTGTATGCTGAGTGTAGTGGGACAAGAGGAGGAGCCTGTGCCCTTGGAGTTGGCTTGAAGTCCCCACAACACCAGCGCTGGACCAACAAGTGAACAGAAGGAACAAAAGGAAGTTACAGCTTGCTTTCGCTCTGTTATTTTTCTCCTGTCCCATATAGCTTAATCCAACACTACCTGATGCACTCTGGCATCAGGTCTGTAAACCGCAGACAAGCCTCATAGTCTCCCCCACGAAGATCGAAAAGCTGTGTGTCTGGCACAGATTTCGGTGTTTCTTAAGTACCTCGTTCATGTTAGGTATTATTATTGCCATTGTGAATAACATTGAATCAAAATATATACTGAGAAGCTTTTAGACAATATAAAGATAAATGTAGAGAAACCCAATGTTAGTGGTAGATTATAGCTCTGTTTTTCTGATTTGGTAACACACTTTATTCCTTGCTCACTTAATATATCAAAGTCAGAGAAGTCTCTTGATAAAGTTTATTTAATAGTAATATATCACACATTACAGAGATACTGATTTATTTTCTAGTGCTCATGGAATGTTTATTGTAATAATTACATGTTGGGCCTTCAAAATATCCAAATAAATTCTTTTTAAAAAATCTTTTCACTTAAATTCAATTTAATTAAAATACAGTGTATTATTAGTTTCAGAGATAGAATTTAGTGATTTATCAATTGCATATAACATCCAGTGCTTATTACATCAAATGCCCTCCTTAAAGCCCATCACCTAGTTATCCTAGCCCCCTACCCACCTCCCCTCCAGCAAACTTTCCTTTGCTCCCTGTAGTTAAGACTCTTTTGTGGTTTGCCTCCCTCTCTGTTTTATCCTATTTCTTTTTTCCTTCCCTTCCCCTATGTTCATCTATTTTGTTTCTTAAATTCCACATATGAGTGAAATCATACGGTAATTATCTTTCTCTGACTGGCTAATTTTGCATAACATAGTACCCTCTAGTTCCATCCACGCCGTTGCAAATGACAAGTTTGCATTCTTTTTATGGCTGAGTAATATTCCATTGTATATACCACATCTTTATCCATCCGTCTGTTGATGAACATCTGGGCTTTTTTCATATTTTGTCTCTTGTGGACATTGCAACACAAATGTACTGTATATAAATAACATGATTTTAAATGAGAAGCTACAGTTGGCCCTTGACAACATGCATTTAAAGTGTGTGGGTCCACATTTATGCAGATTTTTTTATAAATATAGCACAGTACTGTAAATGTATTTTTTTCCTTATGATTTTTTATTACATTTTATTTTCTCTAGCTTACTTTATTATAAGAATATAATATAGAATACATATTAACACACAAAATATGTATTAATCAACATTAAGCTATTAGTAGTTAAGTTTTGGGGAATCCACATGTTATATGCAAAAATACAACACTGTATGTTAACTATACTTGAATAAAAAATAAATAAGCACATAAATACATAAAAGTTATACATGGATTTTCAACCACATGGGGGCGTCCCCACCTCTAATCCCCATGTTGTTCAAGGATCAAGTTTACTTGAAATTTAATAAACATATTTCTATGTAACTCAGTAAAGGAGAAACCATAACAACCAATAAAGACTATTTGAAAAACGCTGAGCTAACAACAGAGGAAAACATAGGGGTTGCAGCCAAAGCTGCACTTATTATTGCAGTAATAATCTTAGATGTTTTTCTTATTAAGCAAGACAAAAATAAAAACAAATAGCCTGACTGTTAAACCTGACAACTCAGCAAAAACACAAGAAAGCATACGAAAAGTAGGAGGGAAGAATTAACAGAAATAACCAGCATAAATATGCAGTCAGCAGAATTGCTAAATAAATGAGATTGGGTTCTCTGAACTGACGAATAAAATATTCAAAACCAAGAAATCTAATCAAGGAAAAATGAGACCAAAATAGAATTGAGAATAAAGACATAATCACAAATAGGAAGGGGATTTATAGATGCTTAAAAGATTTCTGTGAACGACTCTGCTAAATATGGAAACTGCATACAATTCATAATGTTCAGGGAAAACACATTTCAACTGGCTTAAGAAAATCTAGGAAATACAAGTAAGCCAGAGACCCTTAGAAAAAAATAGAAGTGTTGTCAAAGAACTAACTTTATAAAGATCTTAGAACCAGAAGGTTTGACAGGCAAAGTTTATCAATCCTTTAAGGGACAGATAATTTACTGTAATTTAACTGTTCCAGACAAGGGGAAAAAAAGAAATCTCTCTCTCTCTTTCTCTCTTTCTCTCATACACAGACCTCCCCCCAACACACATGCACACACAGAAATTAAAAAAAAAAAAGAGTACATTTCAGAAAAGAGAAAATAAGATTTTTAAAATATATTCTTGCTTGCAATATGGCTATCTACCTGGAAAAGCCTGAAATTAGTGGGAACTCAGTATAGTGGCACATTACATAATAAAATATAAATATGATCACTGCCTATTTTTATCAGAAATCACCCGTTGATAAACGTTACAGAAAATGATCCCCATTTATTATAACATTCCCAAACATAAAATATCCAGAAATAAATTTAACAAGAAGTGTGCAGGACCTATAGGGTGGGGAGAAAAATCCTATAAAACTTTACAGAAGGTTATCAAAGTGAACCTGCATAGGTAAACACCCCTGGGAGGAGGAGGGAAGAGTCCTTCTCTCTAGAGGAGAGAAACTGACACAGAGCAGTACGTGGGCACATGGAGATCAAAGCATAGGAAATACGTCTTTTTTTTTTTTAAATCTCTGAGAGTCATTTTATAAAGACGTTAGTGAGAAATTCTTCACTGCACCCACAGGAGCCTAAAGAGAGGTGAATTGAGTCTGGCTGAGGCAGAACCTGCTACACAAGGAAGATGTCTTGGCCTCTGGCAGAGACTGGTGGATGGAGTACTGGGTAAGATCACCTGCAGAAGATGACAGCAAGCAGGACAAGTGGGGTCTTTACTCTTTGGGGTCACAGACACCAAGAGTAAAGTAAGTTCACAGACACAGACACAGACACCAAGAGTAAAGCAAGTTCTCTCGGTAACGGGAATGTAGACACGCACTGGCTTCAAGCTGATCTCGGTGTGCTCGGTGGGCACGTGGAGATCCTGTTTCTGCACTGACTCCTTCTGACATGGGGGCTCACCCTGACCTCCCAGAGGTAAGGAGCCCAGACTCGGGGAGTCACCTTCCCAGGTGGAGAGAGCTTCCATTGTGTGTTGCCATGGAGACATTGTTTGGTGCCTGGGGATGGTGCTTGAGTCTCTGTCCCATTGCCACCACCGGCATGTCCTCCAGGCTTACAGTTAAAGAAGGAGCAACGTGCTTTTCCATCGGTCCAGGATTTCAAAAGACAGTCAGTCCAGCTGACTCCATTCTGGCTGTCCACACGGACTGATTCACTGGGTAAATTCTAAACTCTCACCACACTTTCCGTTAGAACCATGGGGGTATTTTTGTGGTCTTACCGAGATGGGCTTGGGGAGCTCCAGTCTTCATTTTTATCAGCCTCCCTCCGGACCCCCCCTCCCAGGCCACCCAACGTGCAGACGCAGATGCTAAGGACAAACTGTGTCTTTGCTATAAAAGCACAGCTTCCCCAGAAATGTCCTGTTCCCACTTCCAGCCAGATTCCTGTCCTAAATGCCTCCTAGGGAGAAATTCCAGAGCCTCCCGTGTGGGCTCGCTGTGCTGCTCACAGTGTCCTCTTTGCTGTCTGGTGCACCCTGTTTTATCACGGTGGCTGGAGCCTTGCTCCGTGCCCTCCACACACTGCGCCCCTCCTATCCATCAACACGCAGACCCAACCAGAGGCGGAAGCTGGGAGGTGGAAAGGATAGACACTAGGATTCTTTTCTAGCTCTTGTCCATTAACCTGTGAAGCTAGTTATTTCATTTTATATACTAGCTCAAAGTCACAGCCCGGGTCCGAAGGGCCTGGAGGGGTTTCTTGGAACCTTCCTAATTTTGTGCAACCAGCACTCCTGGCTTTCATCGGCACTGAGGTAGGCAGTCAAGATGAATGAGTGAGTAGAAATATGACACAGGAGGGCCCTGAATAGACTCAGTGGTCAGGAGACATTAATCTTGAGGGGCACGAAACACTTTCTCAGAGGAGCGAACGTCGCCCGTTCTGACCACCACACTTCATTTGTCTGGTTAATCTCCCATAACCTGAGTCTTGTGATTAACCCTGTAAGTAAGCTCTGCTCTGGTGAGTCTTGGCCCGTCTGAGTTTTCAGGATGGCACAGAGCCCTGAAATGCCTTCTCTGACCCCCTTCACAAATGTCAGCCCGCCTGGAACCCACCGGGGGATCACCTCTCCCCTTTGTGATCTTTGACTTTAAACAGGTCAGTCCTATCAATGCTACAGCTGAGGTCAATGCCATGTATAAAAGGCACGATCAAGCAAGTGTTCCCTGAGCACCTACGGGTGCCGGCCCTGAGTAACGCATCGTTGGCCTCGTCGTACAGGTGAGTCGGATATAGTCTCTGGCCTCTCGGAGTTTATGCTCAGTTAAGGGAAACCTGAAGTCATACCTGGCAGAGTGGATTCTACACTTGAGGAACGTGCTGAGAATGACGGGTGTCTGCAGCGGCTCTTGGAGGGGGAGGCACTGAGCTGCCTTGGGCAGGGGGTAGGTGGGAGGAGCAAGCATGGGCAGGAGAGCATGAGGGGGGCCACAAGGCTGATGTGACTCAGGTTTTAGACGCATGAGGGAAAGAAAGTGCAGACAAGTTGTTTCACGCTGTTGAACAGGCCTTTCCTCTCTCAGGACTGGATAAAACATGAAGGAGGCGCCGTATCTGCCATCTCGTGAAAATCTCAATTTACCTCAACCAATCATAACTGATTATTTGATTCTTGAAGCCCTCAACCACATTGAGGCGATAAATAGGGTTAAGAGAGAAGAGGATACATAAAGAAGATGTGGTATATATATATATACACACAAGGACAAGGAATATCATTCAGCCATAAAAAAGAATGAAATCCAAGGCACCTGGGTGGCTCAGTTGGTTAAATGTCCAACTCTTGGTTTCAGCTCGGGTCATGGTCTCAGGGTCGTGAGACAGAGCCCCTGCATTGGATTCCACACTCAGTGGAGAGTCTGCTTGAGGTTCTCTCTCTTCCTCTCCCTCAGCCCTTCCCCCACTCCCTCTCTCTCTCTCTCTCTTTCAGATAAATGAATGAATCTTTAAAAAAGAAAGAAAGAAAGAAAGTAAGTAAGTAAGTGGGCACCTGGGTGGCTCAGTGGGTTAAAGCCTCTGCCTTCAGCTCAGGTCATGATCTCAGCGTCCTGGGATCAAGCCCCGCATGGAGGGGGGGGGGTCTCTGCTCAGCAGGGAGCCTGCTCCCCCCCCCCCACCTGCCTCTGCCTACTTGTGATCTCTCTCTGTCAAATAAATAAAGAAAATCTTAAAAAAAAAAAAAAGAAAAAAAAGAAATCCTGCCATTTGCAACAATGTAGATGGAGCTAAAGAGAATTATACTAAGCGAAATAAGCCAGTCAGAGAATGACAAATACCACATACTTTCACTCATATATGGAATTTAAGAAACAAAACAATCAAATAAAAAAATTAAGAGATAAGCCAAGAAACAGACTCTTTTTTTTTTTTTTTTAAGATTTTATTTATTTATTTGACAGGCAGAGATCACAAGTAGGCAGAGAGACAGGCAGAGAGAGAGGAGGAAGCAGGCTCTCTGCTAAGCAGAGAGCCCGATGCGGGACTCGATCCCAGGACTCTGAGATCATGACCTGAGCTGAAGGCAATGGCTTAACCCACTGAGCCACCAGGCGCCCCAAGAAACAGACTCTTAACTATGGAGAACAAACTGATGTTTAGCAGAGGGGAGGTGTATAGAGGATGGAGGAAATCGGTGTTGGGGATTAAGAGTGCACTTGTCGTGATGAGCCCTGAGGAATGTATAGAATTGTTGAACCATCAGATTGTACACCTGAAACTAATGAACCTGTATATGTTAACTACACTGGAATTAAAATGAGAAGGAGGTAAAAGAGAGAAAGAGACAAAGAGAGAGAGATAGAGCTTTCTGCCAGCCAAGTAAGAGCTTCCCTGACCCTCGGCTCTCCTTCTCCCTCCTCCAAGTGCATAGGACCAAGACCAGTGGGCTTACAGGAGAGAGGGGAGGTGAGCAAAGGTGGGGCTCCCTGTCCGCCCAACTGCAGGAGGTGGAGGGGCGGGGGACAGTTGGGAGCTGGTGAATGTGAAAAGTCAGATTTGTAGAAAAATATTCAAATCCAATCATACATGGGACTGCCTTCTTTTTTTTTTTTTTTTTAAGATTTTATTTATTTACTTGACAGATTGAGATCACAAGTAGGCAGAGAGGCAGGCAGAGGGGGAGGGAGAAGCAGACTCCCTGCTAAGCAGAGAGTCCGATGCAATTCGGGGCTAGATCCCAGGACCCTGGGATCATGACCTGAGCTGAAGGCAGAGGCTTTAAGCACTGAGCCACCCAGGCACCCAGGGGCTGCCTTCTTGAGTGACTATATTGAAACTGTTTTGTGAGTGAAGGCTATTCTAAGATACTTTTCTATGTTGAAGGTGACTTCCTGTGTCTGCCTGCAGGGCAGGGGAAGGAGCAGCCCAGCACACAGGCTTCCAGGGACAGAAGGAAGGAGACAACAGAAAAGCCCTAGATCACCTCCTCTACCAAGTAGAGCAACTAGTTAGACCTTGAGTGTGGGGTGGGGGGAATCTGAAATGCCAGGGAGAGCTGTGCATATTTTTGGGGGAAGGGGGTGTCTAAATTCAAGGTTTGCAAAACTGAGAGCACTCCAATGTGCCAAAGACACATTTCACCCTATTTGTGTTAAACAGGATAAATAAACTTCCAAATCTCCTTCTGCGTTTTTGTAAAAGTGGTGGAAACTTACGGAAACGGAGAAGTCATTTTTCAATGCTGTTACACAGTTTTCTAAATTCTAATGACCGCATTATAGTCTACTTAACCAATTCCTGTTGGATGGACAGGAGCTTGTTTCCAATTTTTCACCATTACAAATAATGTTGTGATGAATATCCGTGGGCATAAATCTTTGTGGTTACCTCTGATTACGTTCTCCCGTGAAAAGCTGCAGAAGTGGGATTACCGAATGAATGAAGAAAGGTAAGGTTTTTGATACAAAATGCCAGTTTCCCCCAAATCTTGTACCAATCTATAACCCCACATATAATTCACCTTAGTCCTACCCTGCCAAGCAGCGGACTAAAGATATTTTAAAATCTTTTCTAATATGAGGAAAGATAAATGGTATGTCAAGGTCTTAATTTGTATTCCTTTGAATTCTAGTGAGAATAAATAACTTTTTATGCTGACCACATGTTTTTCCTCTTTTAAGACTTTTTTTGTGAGTTACTTGTTGTTTTTATGTTTTTAGGGCCTTGGTCTTTTTCCTATCAGTTCCTGCGTGTACTTTGCATAATAAAAACATTGATTCCTGTTCTTACTTAATGCAAATTTCTTTCTTTTTTTCTTTTTTTTTTTTGATGCAAATTTCATCTACAGTTAATTGTTTGCCTCTTAATAATAACTTTTGGATACTTGCATGTTTTAAATATTAGGGAGTCAAATCTATACATCTTTTACCAATATGATTTATTCTACCAAGTCTTTATAATAACAGAAAAAAAAATGCCTATGTTAAATTTACAGGTAAAAAGGCAAGGTATGAAATAATATTTACTGTAGGGTTAGAACTATGTAAAACACACACACACAAGCCCCAAGTAAAAACCGAAGTCCTATTAGCAAAATCCTGAAGCTTATCAAAATTTTAACAATGGTTGGGTTTGAGAATTGGACATGTTGGTAATTTTTTCTTCTCCATTTTTTATATATCCCCTATTTTGTGTAGTGGGAGACTTAAATATTACACACAAATCTCATTCCACAAACTCAGACGTGCCGGGACTGTCCTATTTATTAAATCAAAATAAATGTGATTTAAGTTTCCATTCTGCAAGGCTGTTGGGAGATTTTTGTCCCAACTCTTTTTGTCTCTTCTGCCCCTTTGGACACACTAAAATCCCAGAGGTTCACCCAACAGCCACAAGCCCGGAGCCCCCAGTTTCAGCTGATCCCAGTGTCAACTGATCAGATCCTCCTCTAAGCTCCCCGCTCCCTGGAGAAGGGCATCCTGACCTGTACAGGGTCTCCCTCCAGACTCAGAGCCCAGGATATAGGTTTAGCTTGGGTATGCCTTGCAGGTGTTCTGCTCTGGGGTAGGGACCCCCCCCCCAGCCCCCCTGATGCTACCCTGGCCAAGTCTCCTTCTCCCACTCCCTCCCCACCTCTAGACCTCCCATCCTGCACTTCAGACCCTAGCTAGTGTCTCATCTCTTTCCCAAGGAGATCAGGCCTCTGGAAAACAAGTCAGGAAAGAAGTCTCTCTTTAGGAAAACTCAGAATGTCTCAAGCAAGAATGTGAGTGCCCCTCGTCAGGATCTGTGGAATCTGCTCTGGGGCAAGTAGCTCCCCGTCCTCTCCCCAACCCCCTCTCCTTGTTCCCCTGAGGCTTTGGACAGTGATATGTCCTCCAAGCTCTAGGTGCTCCCAAAAACGCTCACACACTCCTTGTCCCGGCATATTCTCCTTCCATTGACTTCTCCTTAGCTCAGCACTTCCTACTCCATCCCAGGCTCCATTCAAGAGTCATCTCCCCAGGGGAAGCCTTCCCTTGCCCCTGGACCTTGGTCAGTGCCTGTCCCCATGTTCCCTTTGCACCCAGCCCTGGGCCATCCAGAGAACCCATCCCAGGGGGTAAAATGCCTGCTTACTTATTTCCTGGTGTCCTTCTCTAGATTGCAATCTCCGTGAGGCAGCAGGAATGTCCAGGATACAGCAAGCACTCAAGAAATGAATGAATGAATGAATGAATGAATAGGGTTACCTGTTTCTCTTGTTTCCTGCCATCCACTGGCAAGCTTGCCCCTGGCTGATGCTGGGACTGTGGGAGTTTTCCTTTGTACACGTTATCATTCTAGTCATTTGGTGCCGTGGAATCCAGATATCTGTTTCCATGTTTGACTCCCAGGCTGGTCCATGGAGTGCTAGAGGGACAGGAGTCCTTACCTCTCTGGTGCACAGCCTAATACAGTGCCTGGTACGTGAGACACACGCACACACACCCTCACACAAGTTTTCTTTCCCTTTGTTCCAGTTCTTAAATCTTTTTTAGGTTGCCTACTCTGCCCAAAGGAACAAAAGTTCACAATGTCAATGTGTATGTGAGCATAAATATCGTAAATATGGCCACAGATATGTAGCTGTGGATACATAGATTTACTTAGAGATATAGACTTAGGCATACATCTGGATTAGCAAAATGATTATGAGATTCATTTGAAGAATAAAGTAAGGACGGCTAAATGTTTTTTTTTTACAGAGTGGATGGACTTGCAGCAACAGATATTAAAATGCATTATAGAGCCACAGTACTTAGAACAATGTGGTATTGACAAAAAGAAGGAACAGATCAATGGATGAGAATTGATAGCCCAGAAAGAAACATGCCCTAGTGTATGCAGGCATTTAATTTGTGATAGAACAAGCAACTCACCAAAAGGAAAAGATGGACAATTCAATAAGTGACTTTGGGAATTACTAGCTCATTAGGAAAAACATTCAAGGCTTATCCATATATCCCATTCTATGGCAAAACCAATTTCAGATGAATTAACTGGTTAAATGCCAAAAATTTGTTGAAAATATAACAACAATTAGGTTGAGGGAGAACTTCCAAAACCTAAAATTAGTATAAGATAGGAAAAGAAAGAAGATTGATAGCAGTTTGTGAACATTTACTGGCATTTTATGTAGAAATGCATCACAATTAAAAACAAACAAACAAACAAACAAACAAAACAGGCATTTTTAAAAGCACTATAGATAAGGAATTAATTCCCTTCATGTTTTAAAAATTACTTAAAAATCAATGATTAAAAAGAAAAAAAACTAGTTACCTACCAGGAAAAAAAAATCAATTAGTGATTCTTCTTGGTTGTGGAAATACTAGCAATTTTTATTTTTAATGTTTTTCCTTATTCTCTTATATTTTGCAGTAAGCATGCGTTATTTTATAAGCAGAATGCAGATCACAATATTTTAAAGCACACGTTTACCCCAACAGGTTGGTTTGGGGAGAGGGTTGCAAAGAACGTAGTAATTCACAGAATATTAATGCAAATGGGTAATAAGCATATAAAATGATCGCACTCAGGAGTAATTAAAGAGATAGCAATGTGATGTTAATTTTAATTTATAAAAATGGTACCATTTTTAAAAGCATGTAAGTTTCACCGTGGTGAATGTGTGGACAAATCATATGCTCAGGTATAGGCTGGTCTTCACGCGGCTCAGGAAAACCCTTCTGGGAAGACATATTGACAATGTATATCAAGAATGCGAAATACAACCATACACTTCGGTCTAGTCACATACATAGATCTTAATCTTTAAAAGCAAATCAGGGGCGCCTGGGTGGCTCAGTGGGTTAAGCCTCTGCCTTCAGCTCAGGTCATGATCTTAGAGTCTTCGGATCGATTCCCACATTGGGCTCTCTGCTCAGCGGGGAGCCTGCTTCCTCCTCTCTCTCTACCTGCCTCTCTGCCTTCTTGTGATTTCTTTCTCTGTGTGTCAAATAAATAAAAATCTTTAAAAAAAAATAAAAGCAAATCAGGTAGGTCCACAGTAATGTATGCACATGGCAGAGTGACACAGAGTCTAGCCTGGGAGATTAGTGACCCCGACTCCTGCCACCAGTGGGATGTTGCTCCCTGCTCCATGAACTGGATGGTTTCTTGACCTTCCATGACAACCCACCTGGATTCTGGCATCTGGAATGTCCTCACCTCTCAGCCTGCACCTAACGAGCACCTTCAGATCTCTAGACAGGCCACTACCCACAATGGGCCAGCCACACCCCTTGCCCTCGACTGTGCTAGTCTCTGGCATGTTTTCTCTCTACAGCGCCCTCCCTAAACGGGCAGAGTCCAGATGTCCCGGGGATGGTCATTCCTGAAGTCATTGGAAGAGCTGGAGGAAATGCTTAGTGTAGCTTCTGCTCTGTGTGATCTTAGGCAGGACCCCTCTTCCTGAACGCGACGAGCATGTATTGACCATCTGCTGTGTGCCGGGCCCTGGGCCAGGTTATATGTTTGCAAACAAGCCACCTGGGAGGAAACTTGCATAGTTGGTTTCTTGATCTTTAAACAATGATGATAATGTTCTCATGCACCCTCCCACTCCTACTTTCCATGAGGGGCAGAAGAAATGATGATGTCAATCTGCTACACAGCCTAAGAAGCAAGTCCTGGGTACTTGCAAACCATTTTTCTTAGGGTCTCTCAAGTTATGCTTCAGAGATCAGGTCCATGAAATCTTTTCCTTCCACTCTTTGCCTTGGCTAAGAGTGTCAAAGCATCCTGGAAGGTTCTGGTAATCTGAGAGCAGGCCTGGGCTTAGGTCAGGGACCTACGACAGTCACACTGAGGGATTTTGAGGAAGGCTTTTCCGGCAAAGCACCATTTTAGAAGACAGAATCCTAAGTGCCATTTGAGAAACTTCCTTGTTGATCAATCCTTCCCCATCACCATATCTGAAGCATCACCAAGTCCTGTTGATTCTTACCTGCCTAATTCCCTCCAGCTCACTTTGGAACACTGTGTAAAATTCTTGAAGTCTTCCATTTACTTTTAGGACAAAGGCAGAAATATGCAATCCTTGCCTACCTTAACACTGTATCTCACACTAGAGCCCTTCAATCAGGCATCAAGCATACTGCATTCGCCTGCCCCAGTGGCTTTGCACAGCATGCTTCTCTGGCAACATCTTTCTTGCTCATGCCCTTTTCTTACAGACTAGTTTTTTATTTTTATTTTAAGATTTTGTTTACTTATTTGAGAGAGACAGAGATAGCGAGAGACAGAGAGCATGAGCATGGAGGAGAGGGAGAAGCAGGGTCCCCACTGAGCAGCGAACATGACGTGGGGCTCACTCTCAGAGCCCTGGGACTATGACCTGAGCCAAAAGCAGATGCCCAACTGACTGAGCCACCCATGCACCCTACAGACTAGTTTTTGTTTTCTACTAATCTTAGAGGACCCTAAAGTTTAGACATGTTTCCCTTATTATGTCCCTGCCATCTACACACAACTTTTCTCTCATGGGTTAAGTATGTCCCAATTTCTATGCTTCTGTGTCCTTCTTGTAGGATATTTGATTTTAGACTTTTATGCTGTCAAGTTTTTCTTTAGAAGGTAAGCTTTATGAAGGCAGGTTCCTATTGACTAAGTGAATAAGCAAGAACAGACAGAAGCTTGACCATCACCACGGAAGACCAGCTCTAAATCCTGGAATATCCAAATGACGTCCAAACTGAGCAGAAAACTGAGGGACCCAGCCCGCCCAGGGCTCGGGTGGAGAATGCCTCATATGTGTGGTCTGAACACATTTCCTGAGCATATGGACACGGAGAAGAGAGTACTGTGGGCATCTGGAGAAAGATTTTGAGGAAGAAGTAGGAAATAAAAGGAAATGCCATTCTTACACTCACAGCAAGTGCGTGGTCTGTCTATTGATTCTGTTTTATGCTTCTCTTTGCTGCCTTCCCTCTTTCCCTGCGCTTTTCCTTCCGTAGTTAGCACTCTGTATTCTAAACGTTATAATGAACCCAGTGGCCCTGACTGCTCTCATCTTTAACCAGAAACATAATTGCCTCGTTAACCTTTGGGGGGTGGTTTGTCTCTGCACCCCAAGGGTTGGAGGCCTGAATTTCTGGGCGTGCCTGTGGCCTCCGCTCAGTTGGTAGTCTTGAACTGATGGGAGATCAGTATGTGGGGGCTAATCTCTCTCATTTGCTGGGTGGGGGAGCAGGCGATATTGACTTCCAGGGCAACACGTGCTGGCTCCTTTGCATTTGGGGCTGTTATTTAAATGGTTGTGCCCTTTCTCCTTCTGTCTCGTGGGAAAACCCAGAGACCTAGGAAATTCAACTCACAGTTTGTGAAGGGCAGGGGTGGTTCCTTGTGATATTCCTCCTGGTCAATACTCACCCAGTGAGGGCGGGGGGAATAAAATAAAGGGGAAAATCAAGCAGTTAGCTCAATTGGCTACCATTTTGGTAACAAGAAGTGGGAGCTGTTTTCGCAACATCCACAGCAAACAAAGCTGGATTTCCTTCCTCTACCCACTGAAATCTGAGCAGAGGATCAGTTGGCCAAATCCTCTTGGTGAGTAAGTTGGTCTAACACCAGCAAAATTTCCTAGATGATGTGAGAGTTCTCAAAACTCTTGGAAGGGGGTTGAAACCATCCGGTTGGAGCCATGAGGTGTCTGACTCTCTGTGGAATGATTTACATATATTATCTCATGTGATCCTCACACCAAGCTTTCAAGGCAGACGTGGTGAGTCAGTTGAGACTCAAAGAGATGAAGCAACTCCCCCAAGGCAGGGCAGCTGGTAAGTGGGATGCCGCAGACAGAAAACAGTCCCATTTACTTAAAAGTCTGCTCTGATTCTCACTCTTGCCACATGATACAGATCTGCCACCACTGTCCTTGTGAAACTGGTGGAAACCATGGACACACCACAGCTGAGCCTTCCCAATTATAAAACAAGTATAAAAACAGCTCCAGGAAGACGGAAGTTTCTGGAACTCCTTCCACCGTCTATCTGATGGCCCTTAGAAAATACTGAGTAAAATGAGAAAGCATTTTCAATAGCAAGGGTCAAATGCAAACATCTAGATTACATCATAAAGCTTTCCAAATCTTCTTAGCTTCTATTTCAAGCTCTTCTTCCTGTGCTCAGGCCAAGAGAATCCCATCTTGGCCATGATGCCTCAGCACCACTGATGTAAACAGGCAGGCAGGCATTCATTCAACAGATGTTCCTGAGTGCTTCTTATCAAGGCACAGGGGTATTAGCTGCCAGTCCTGCCCTTATGTTCCTCCATGCATGCAAACGTGCTCATCAAGAAAGCATGCAAGGCTTGCTGGTGTGTGAACCGTGTACTCCAGGAGCCCAGAGGAGGAGCCCTGTCCTTGCTTTGGCAGAACATGCAGTTTTTCTCAGAAGGCAGTGTGAATAGAAGCCCTTGTGCCTATACTCTGGGCTTTGATTCCTCCTTCACCAGACACTGCTCCCCCACTTCACTGCAGGGCCCTCTTCTGGTTCCCAGAGCACTGTGGAAAGCCAAGGGCATGTCCTTGGGTGTTGGGGCCCTTTTGGTGGGATAGACAGGGCCACGCCTGGGCTGTGGCCCTGACTCTGACTCCCTACACAGCCTTGTGTTAGATTTAAACTGAGACATTCAGGCAGGTGATAAGTATACCTTACTACAGCTTTTTTTTTTTTTAATGATTTATTTATTTATAGGGCCACCTGGGTGGCTCAGTCAGTTAAGCGTCTACGTTGGGTTCAGGTCATGATCCTGAGCTCCTAGGATTGAGTCCCGTATTGGGCCTCATGCTCAGCAGGGAGCTCGCTTCTCTCTCTGTCCCCCATCCCCTGCTCATGCTCTCTCTCTCTCTCTCTCTCAAATAAATAAATCTTAAGATTTGAGAGTCGGGGGAGGGGCAGAAGGAGCGGGAGAGAGAAAGAATCTTGAGCAGACTCTCCGCTAAGTCTGATGCAGAGCTCGATCTCAGAACCCTGAGATCATGACCTGAATGAACCAAAACCAAAATTGCTCAACCCACTGAACCATCCCAGAGCCCCTCACTGTAGATTTCACAGACATGTCTCTAAGATCTAACAATGCTGAGCCCTGTTTCTTATATTTACTGACCATCTGTTTAACCTTCCTTTGCAAAGCATCTGCTTAAATATTTTGACCATTTTTTAAAACAGTTCATTTGTCCTTTCAGCATTGAATTGAGGGAATTCTTCATATATTCTTCACACCAATCTTTGTGAGAAACATATTTTACGTGTGTTTTTTTTTTTTTTTCTGTCTGTGGTTTGTTTTTTCTTATTTTTATGTGTGTGGGGGGTTTCTTTTGATGAGCAAAGGTTTGTAATTCTGACAAAATGTAAATTAGCATGCTCCTTTTTTTTAAGGTCATTTTTCATTGTGCCTCATTAAAGAAATATTTGCTTACCCTCTGCTCATGAAGATATTCTCTGGTGTTTCCTTTAAAAATCTTTATGATTATAGCTTGAATATTTAGATCTATGATACGATCCATCTGGAATTACTCTTATATATGGTGTGAGGTAGGAACCAAGGTCCATTTTTGTCCATATGGATATCCAGTTATTCAAGTGCCATTTGTTGGAAAGACTTCTCTGTCCCCCATTGTATTGTTTTGGCATCTGTGTCAAAAATAAAAAAACTTGGGATGCCTGGCTGGCTCAGATGGTAGAGAGTGTGACTCTTGATCTCAGGGTTGTGAGTTCAAGCCTTGTGTTGGGTGTAGAGATTACTTAAAAATAAAATCTAAAAAAAAAAAATCAAATGACTCAATGTAGCTCTATTTCTGGGTTCACCCTAATTCTTTTTTATTCCTATTATTCTTCTAATTTTCTTTTTCCAAACATGAGACGCCAGTGCGATGTGTTCAAAGTATACATTTCATCATATCATATATAATATATTATGTTTAAGATATGTATATATTATGTATAAAATAAAATATTATATATGATATATAATATATCATGCTTATATTTCAATAATAATGATAATTATATAAAATATGAATATATTTTACTATAAGTACTATATATATATTTGGCACATATATATATAAAATATATATATTAGGTGTGTATATATATATCTATATAGATATATATATAAAACAACGACCATGCTGAGTGGAGGTCTAGAAGTCATGTGGAGAGGTCACGCATTGTCATTCTGCCCAACAATATCAATGAGGATTCCTGCCAATGGTCAGCATCAATTGCCAGACAAAGGAGAGAGTTTCTGAAGGTTCTGGCCCCCCAGCTTTCAAGTTATCCCTGGCCTCTGAGCACCCCAGATGATGCCACAAGAAGCAGAGCCCTGCCCAAATTAAAGATGGCGGAACTAAACAATGATTGTTGTTGTAAGTCATTAGGTATGCAATGGCTTCTTATGCAGCAACACTCAGCCGGGCTTCAGGTATGTATCTTGATTAAATATTATAGATAGCCTGTCCCGGACAGCCACAAGGCCCACTGTCCCCCTGTCAGTACACAAGGCCCCTCTGTCCTTACATTACTCCTCCTACTTAAAATTTCCCCTTACTGATTTTTTCCTAATAGTTGCCTAATAATAGCTTATTGACTTAATTTGTGTTTCTCTGACTATTCATGATTTTAAATTTTCTTTGTATGCTGATGAGCTTTTCTGGGTTCCCGATCTATAAATTTCCTGTTCATACGGTTTCCTCATTTTTCTATTAGTTTGCTATGTCTTTATTTAGTGCTGTTGGTATAAATCCCCCATCAATTTTAGATATTTCAAATATCTTCTTTTATTTAGTCATCTGTCTATTAGTTGTGACAGGTGTGTCCAAGATATAGCCAACAGATGACAGGATGAAGGATTTCCTCAGAGAGGAACCCCACCTGTGCCTTGGTTTCCCTAAGCACCATAATGCAATTCTCAATAACATCTTCTCACATTTTTGCCCAGCGTTTTCCAGTTTGAAAAATGTGTATATGTGAGTTTATTTAATCATTAAGACCTGAAAGATAGCTGTTATCATTCTCCTCACCCACCTTATAGCTCGTTAAATGAGGGTCCAGCTAGTTGGAGTGATTTGCCCAAGGTCACGCAGATCTTGTATGTTCCCAGAAAAGATACGGGCTTGATGTTCCAGGGGTGCGATGGAGTAAGCTGGGGGCAGAGAATGAACTTGCATGGAGTTAATGTTAACTCATTTCCACAGGAGAACATCAGAGTGAATCAGCCTGAAACCCAGGGAGTCTGTCCTACCGTGATGACCAGATCCGTATGTTATGTAAGTTAAGTTCTTAGTTGCAAAGATTTTTCTCATTCATAGAATGAACTCAGTAGTAATAATGATGGTGACCCTCTCAAATGACTCATTAGAGTTCAAAGCTATAATGAATGTAAACCAGGAAGTATTTTTATGGGAAAAATATAGAGACTCAGTTCCTCTGGGGTAAGACTGCCAGCTCTGCTCAGAACCTGGAAGCCTGTGTGGCCTGCAGAAAACCCCTTCACCTCTCTGGGTCTCAGGCTGCTTTCTAAAGGCTCTCCCAACCCGGGAATCATGTTGACCGCAAATAGGACCAGAAGCTTGTTCTAAGGGTAGGTGTGTGTGTGGATGTATGTGTTTTGTGTACTTGCATATGTCTGTGCAGGCATGCGTTTGTGTGTGAACATTCTTGAGTATGTTTGTGCACTAACGTATGTGGGCATACATGTGTGTGCACATGTGTTTGAGTACATGCACGTACACAAGCGTGCGAGTATGTTTTCCTCTGTGTGTGTGTGTGTGTTTGTGTGTACACTCAGGCATATGTGTTTGTGTGCAGAGAGGATGTTTCATGTGCGGCAAAATACTCTTTCTGAGAATTAATAGATGGGTGTCATTTTCCTGAATTTCCCTGATTATACTGCAGAGCCCTTCCCTCCCAGCCTGGACAATGAGAAATGTGTTGTTTACTGCTCTGGGAGCCGGAGGAAGATACATGGGGCGGTTTGCAGAGACCAGTACGAGAGAAGTGGCCAGGGCAGGATGGAAAGATCGGGCCACACTTCTCATCCTTGTGTTTTCAATCCCACCAAAGACAGTGGGAAGGATTCCAGTTTGGGGCCATGGAAGATGGAGAAGGGGATAGGGGGACAGGAACAAACAGAGCCCAGAGCAGGTGTGGAGCCTGGAGAGCTGAGCTGAAGCTGACCTTCCTGGACTCTGTAAGCTCCTGTGAGCATAGTCCCAGTAGGAGCCACCAATCATCCACTGCATGTCCAGCCGTACAAGCCACCCAGGGGGGTGTTGGAGATGTGTGTGTGTGTGTGTGCATGCGCACGCGCATGTGCATGTCTGCCACTCAGCACACGGGGCTGGGCATGACTGTCTGTGCTGCACAGGAAGGGTAAAGAGGAGGGCTGCAGTGCCCCGGTCTAGCAGAAACCAGACTCCGATAGACAGGCGGCCATCACTCCCTCCTCCGGCCCCCGGGGTTCCACGATGGCTCCCACTGCAACAACCTTCAGAGTCACCTGGGCCTGGCAGTTTGTCACCACCCCCTGCACTCTTAATCTCAGAAAAATGCATTGTCAAACCTAATGAAAAAGGGGAAGCCACCAAGGAGAAGGTGTCCACACCTCAGGCTGACAGTTGTCAGGCAGGCTAGCAGCAGCGTCCTGCTGGGGACAGAGCTGGATGAACAGAAACAGTAGGAAGTGCCTGGGGAGCCGGGCAGTGGGAACTCAGGACCTGGGCTTGGGGTGAACCCATGCCTGCTGACGGCAGGGGGCCTTGTTGTGTGGCAGGAAGGACAGAGGACAGGAGGCTAGATGCCTGGAGGGGATATTTGCAGGGACATGGGGCGGCAGGACACTCCCAAGGAGAAGCACCTCCTAACAAAAGCATCTCCCTCTGGCTGGAATGTTCTGGAAAAGTGATCCTTTGGCAGCTGGCAGCTGGGTTCCTGACCCTGCTTTTCCCTCTGGTCCCTGGGACAGCACGCTGAGGCTCTGGACCAAGCTCAAACCCGAGGCCACACAGACCAGTGAGACTCAGTCCTGACCTAATCCACGAAAAGTTTTCGCTTGGTCCAGAGAGTGCTTAATTTTTTATTTTTTTTAATTAGTCACAAAATTTGAAATTGGGATGTGCCACGTAAAGAATCATATTGGCAATGTCTCCTGGAACACTGGGGACAGATGTCCACAAGGTGACAGTCAGCCCCAGCTGCAGGATCCCACCCAGGTAGTGGGCATGAGCCCACCAGGGACCTGGGAACCAGCATTCTTAACCAGCGGTTGGTCACGTCACAGCCACTCTCGGGTGTCACCTGTGGCCAGAGAAGGTCTTATTCCTTATTATTATTCATGGGCAAGTCTTCCCAGCCCTGCAACTTCCTGTTGATCTCTCTGTGCTCAGTGATGCCTCGAGGGCGATCTGGGGTTTTGTTAACAGGAAATCTAAGGGAACATCTTTTAGCCTTCCTGTCTCAGATCTTCCCCCCTCCCCTTCTCCCCCTAGAGCTGGCCTTCTTCTTCAGCCAGCATTTCCATCTGAAGGTTCTCATGCAGGCAGGATGCTGAGGGCTCAGAGCATGTCCGGTTGCTGGCCAGTAGATTCTGTTGTCAGGTTGTTCTGAGTATCCCTCGCCCCAGCCCTGCATGCCCTGATGTGCCCCTGAGGAGAAAGGCAGCACCCAGTGCTCACCACAAGGCAGTCTGGGAGACAGTGATCAAACCCGGAGACATGTGGAGGAAGCAAGGTTAATCAGGAAGGCTTCCTGCAGGAAGAAGAACAGGGTTAATCAGGAAGGCTTCCTGCAGGAAGAACATCTGCAGGACTGACAGGTATGCGGTGCCATGGTTAAGAGCGTGAGTGTTGTGGATTTGATCTTCCGGTTACTGGTGACGTGACCTTGGGTGTGTCATTTAGACTTCATCACAAATGAGGACGCTCATGGTGTCTGTGCCCTTTCCAGCTGGTACCCAGCTCCGCCTGCTACAGCTCCAGCCAAGCTGTCTTTCTTCCCTTTTGTGTCTTGACTTGCTAGGATGAGTCCTTCCCCCGGCCCCTAGGGGCCAGTCCTTCCTGTTCTGTGCACCCGTAGTTTTCAGCCTTTGGGACTCAGTATGAGCCACATGGGACATGACTAAGAAATTATTTTTGTTTGGCTGGAAATGGGGGAGGCTTTGCAGGCATTACTGGGGCAGCCAAGTCCATTTCTAAGTTAATGAATCAGCAAGGTGTTAGCTATAGGTCGAAAAGGAAAAGACTCAGCCAAAGTAGCTTTGTAACATTCCCTCAAATTCTCTATGTCCCCAAACCCTTCCCCGACATTTAGGAGGGTGGTCTGTGGTTCCAGGGGAATAAGAATTAGAGAGGGTTCTACAGCCGTACATCAGACAAAAGCAGACCCTCAACAGAAGAAAGCAGGCAGTAGAAAATGTGCTAAGGGTCAGAGTGGTCCCCAAGCTGAGCCAGAAACAGCAAAGTTGTACCATGATTCAAAATATAAGTATGTCATATAAAAGCGAACGTTAACCTCCTTGTTGGTCTCATATCCTTGGGCCTCTGAGGGCTCGGTGTCCTTCCCGTCCACTCTCACCCCTTCTGCTGTCAGGAGGGGCAGCAAGGGTGAGCCAAGGGATGGCTGATCCTCTAGTCCAAGGGGTCATAGGTGGGGTTTCTCCCTCTGGGGTGTCTTAGGGTCTTGCATGGCTGGGAAGGGCCCTTCATCCTCATAGGGGTGAGGGCAGGACCAAGGGAAAAGACACCACTTCAGTCCCCTCCTGGGTTCTTGGCAGCATCAACCGCCTGGCCTCCTCTGAAGGTCTGGGCAGTCCTCGGGCATAGGCACGTGCATTTTAACATTCAGAGGTGAACTCGCTCGTGTCATTTCCCCAGCTTCTCTGAGCCTGCCCTTTCCACAGGGCGCAGAGGAATTTTCCATTTCAGTGACCTTCTCCACCCATAATTCATGACTCGTGACCACATCTCCACCCCCAACATCCACAGTGCCTGTACTACGAGCTCTTTGCACCTGTCAAGTGAGTCGGGGGCTGGTCAGACAGAAGAGGCTGTGATACAATGAATCACTTTCTCCTCATTTCCCTGAGGATGCTCGGGGAGGCCCCTGACTGAGGGCCCTTTTCTGTGAGATTTCTTCTGCCAGGTGACTTTTCCTCAAGAGCCAGGAACACCCTTAGGGAATTTCTTGCAATGAGCCTCATGCTCTCATTGTTTGGTGCTGATCCATGCTTAGGGTTGTGTAAGTTACAGAGATACCCCTAGACCTACGCCACACATGGGTTTGAATAGTGGGCATTTTCATGAAGGTCATGGATGGGAGGAGGTGGCAGTATGATGAACAGAGAACTCGCCAGCACGTTGTCAACCTTGAGCTTCTATAGCACACACAGCTGGGCTGTAATTTACCTACTCGAGTGTTTCACTCTACTAGGACTGGGAGGTGTAGGGAGGAATGGAAAGAAGGAAGTCTGGTGGTTGACCACCATTTAAGCCACTCGAACATCTGTTTCCCTCACTGTGCTGGGCACATGGTGTTTCACACTTACCATCTACGGACAAGGGCCACCAGACGTATTAGACTCTGGGGTTTGTCCAGGGAGGGAGGGAGGGCGGGAATAGAGAAAGAGAGGAAAAAACAAAAAGCTTCTTTCAAATAAGAAAGAGAAAACCACGCAGACTATGAAATCCGCATATGTATTTTAAAAAACAGAAAAAGGGAAAAAAACAACACATAGGTTTGCAAGCAAGTTGGCCGTTCCCTTCAAGCTCTGACTCTAAGGTCCGTGGTCCTGAAGTCAAGACCCTCCCCTGCTGGGAGCAGCCTAGGAGAAACCTGAACTCTGCAGCAGTCACTACAAGAGTCTTGGGAAGGTGTGTTGGCAAAAATCATCCTTCTGTGCCCTATTTTCTGCAGCAGAGGAACGTGGACACCTCCGGCTAACCCCGGGACATCCATCACAGGGCCCAGGTCTCAAATTCTCTTTCCTTCCAGGCCTATGTTGCCTCCCAGCGTTAAAAATCCCTCCAGACAGCACCACTGAGGTAGGGCGTGACCATTCATCATTTTTATGGGTTTCACACTTTGTTGTCCTCCGCTGTTCTGGGGAGGCCTGTGCTGCCCAAGAGGGCTCCAAAGAACTGTGTGAGGCATGTGTAGACAAAGGCGGCATAGTGGTTTCCTTAGTAACCTGAGCTCAGGGAGGCAGAGGAGCTGGGGAGGCAGGGTTTTCACGTAGCTGTTTGGGGCTGGCCTCTTGGGGGTGGGACCGGCCACTGGCCTGACCCCACTCAGGAAGATCCCACGAGCATGGAATCAACCTGACACCAACACCATCTCTGTGGAGGGGGGTCAGCTTCCTCCCATGTCTGCCACTACATGGACCCTGGGTTCTTTCAATCCATCCAGAGGAAAACCAACCTGTCAGTCTGGTGGTTGACCACCATTTAAGCCACTCGAACATCTGTTTCCCTCACTGTGCTGGGCACGTGGCGTTTCACACTGACCATCTACGGACAAGGGCCACCAGACGTATTAGATTCTGGGGTTTGTCCAGGGCAATAATTCTCAAACTCTGGTCTGCGAGAACTTCCCCTGTAAAGTTGGTCCTACCCCAGGGCTTTTGATTCAAGAGATCTGGGGAGACCTGAGAATTTGTGTTTCTTTTCTTTCTTTCTTTCTTTTTTTTTTGTTTTATTAAAATTCAAGTTAGTTAATATATAGTGTATTATTAATTTCAGGGTAGAATTTAGTGATTCATCAGTTGCCTATAACACCCAGGGCTCATTACATCAAATGCCCTCCTTAAAGCCCATCCCCCAGTTTGTTTCCTAGAGTTAAAGTCTCTTATGGTTTGCATCCCTCTTTGTTTTTTATCCTATTTTATTTTTCCTCCCCTTCCTGTATGTTCATCAGTTTTGTTTCTTAAATTACACCTATGAGTGAGATCATATGGTATTTGTCTTTCTCTGAATGACTTATTTCACTTAGTATAATAAAAGCTCTGGTTCTAGCTACACCATTGCAAATGGTAAAATCTCATTCTTTTTGATGGCTGAGTAGTACTCCATCATATATATATATACACCACATCTTCTTTATCCATTCGTCTGTTGACAGCCCCAGTGTCCATCGAGAATTTGCTTTTCTAACACGGTCCCCGATGAGGATGATGCCGTGGATCAGGGGTCCATATTCACCATGGTCTATGTGTGGTACGTGGTCTAGTGGAAACTCATGAGTTAAAGGCCAGGCCATACATCTCCATGCTTGTGCTTCTCCACCTGCTTTTCCTCCTCTCCCAGAGTCAGGCAGAGAGGACAGAGGCCTTTTGGGAGGATGGGTATTGCAACTGCACACACATCCCCCTGTCCTGATTTTGCTTCTTCTCTCTTTACGGCCATTAAGACCCTTGGGCTGTTGGATTTCCTTTTGTTTCTTGGTCTCTCTTTGAACCAATGTGCTGTTCAGGATTTGACATTCTTGTCTCTTTCTTTTTATTGAAATGCAGTCTCTCTCTTTCTTTTTATTGAAATGCAGTTGACACGCAATGGTACTTTAGTTTCAGGTGTACAACTAGTGATTTGACAAGTTTATACTCTATGCTGCACTCACCTCAAGTGTAACTACCATCTGTCACCACCCAACACCATTACCACACAATTGACTGTGACCCCAATGCTGTTCTTTTCATCCCCATGACTTATTCATCCGATAACTGGAAGCTGGTACATCCCCTTCCCCTTCACCCATCCTGCCCATCCCCTCACCCCTTCCTCTCTGGCCCCCATCACTTTGTTCTTGCATTTATGGATCTGTTTTTACTCTTTTTTGCTTATTTATTTGTTTTGTTTTTTATATTCCACATATAAGTGGAAATCATACAGTATTTGTCTTTCTCCATCTAATTTATTTCATTTGGCATAATACACTCTAGTTTCATCCACGTCATTGCAAATAGCAAAAATATTCTTTTTGATGACTGAGTAATATTCCATTGTGTATATATGCCACATCTTCTATATCCATTCATCTGTCAGTGGACACTTGTGTCACTTCTGTATCTTGGCTATAACACTGCAGTAAACATAGGAGTGCATGTATCTTTTTGAATTCATTTTTTCATTTTTTTTTTGGGCAAATCCCCAAAGTGCAATTATGGTATCATAAGGTAGTTCTATGTGTAACTTTTTGAGGAAGCTCTATACCATAGTAATGTGACATTTTGGTATCATAACAACTACTTTATGGTATCATAAGGTAGTTCTATGTGTAACTTTTTGAGGAAGCTCTATTCCATAGTAATGTGACATTTTGCATTCCCACCAACAGTGCACAAGTGTTTTCTTTTCTTCACATCTTCACCAACACTTGTTTTTCCTTGTCTTTCTGATACTAGCCATTCACAGCCTTCTTCTTTTGATGCTCCCTGTCTAAGCAGGCCCTAAGGGGGCTGACTGGAAAGGGTTGGGATGGTTCCAAAGAAGGCATTGGTCACTTGAAGAAGGACAATGGAGTGAACTGAGAGGGAGGCCCTCAGATTTGGGAATATCAGCAACGGTCAAAATCACCAGTGCACAATCTCTAGGGATCTGTCAGATTGACACTTGAGGAAACTTAAGAATCAGTTGGCCCACAGCAAGCCTGCTCTGAGACTTAGATTCCATCATCAGAACAGTGGGTGGGGTCATCCAAATTCATCTTCTTTCCTGTACGTTGTATGCATAGTACACATTTTTTCTTGCACAGGATACAACTCCACCAAATATACCTTTGGGGAGGGGATTACATGATTTATTGTGCAAACCTGGCACTTTTGAGAGCAAAAGGGAGCACAGTTAGTAACGACAGGACAACAGGCAAGACTTGGTCTGTGCCAGGTCAACCAGGACTTTTGGTCATGGCACTACTTGGAGCAGATGGTGATCAGAGAGAGCCATGGAAAGCACCATTCAAGTCCTTCAAAAGGTGATGAAGAGAGCTGCTGGGGAGCCTTCTTGGGCAAGGCACATAGTGCAAAGCAAGACCAGAGATCCCCAACCACCAAACTGAGAAGTGCCCAAGGCTGCCACCTCTGATGCTGACTTCACTCCTGCAAAGGTAAGGTGCCCTTGATTTTCTTACTATCTCTGCTAGATACTTGTTCTATTACTTCGGCAACTCACTTCACCTCTCTGGGCTCAGTCTCCTCATCCATAAAATGGGAGTGTTAGTTTCCTAGTATCTTGAAGGTGTTAGGAGAATTATGCTCAAGTGCAGGAATCCAATAGTGCAACAGTGGTTTAATTTAAAAAAGGGCTGGCAAGCACATCTTGAGGTCAGATCCGGCCCACCACTTGTCTTTGTAAGTAAAGTTTTATTGGAACACAGTCATATGCTTTAGTTTATCACTGTCTGTGGTTGCTTCTCTGTTCATAATGGCAGAGCTCAGTAGTTGCAACAGACACCTTAGGGCACATAAAACTAAATATCTAGCTCATTGCGGGGGGTAGGGGAAGCCAAATTTGCTTTTGAAGAAAGACAGAAAATGACAAATCAGAGTGTAAAGAATTTCAGATTCAAGAAGGTCCGTGCTGGAATAAGAAGCTGACTCAATCCTGATGGCCTTATCTGGCATTGCTCCTGAGGATGGCAAAAATTACATATTTGGAATTTTTTAGAAATTTCTTTTTTGCTAACTTCCTTAGGAAAAGTAAAATATCAGTGACTTTGCCACTGAAAGATTTCTACTGCCAACACTTTGACATCTTTCCATTAAGTCTTCATGCTGTACATTTTTTTTTAAATGAAATTGAGATTAGGAAATTTTGTATCTTGCTTTTTCCAGTGTACATAATGTAAGTGTTTTCCTTTCAACTGAAGTATCTTTCGAACCAGCAAGATTCATGCCTATATATTATTCCCTTTTGCAGATGTATTATGATTTATTTAGTCATCTTCCTGTTGTTGAACATCGTCTTTTATTTTTCTACCTATTATTGTTGTTTGTGCAGGTGGAGAATGTCTTTGTGCCTATTTCTCTGTGCTCCCTTCAGGTTGTTTCTTTAGGAGATAGTCTGGGAATGACAAAACCAAGCCAATGGAATGACTCTCTTTTAAACCTAAATAGGGCCCTCTTACCTCACTCTTCAGCTTATTGAAGAGGAAAAAATCAAGAACCAGGCATCACCCTGTGAGTCTTGCAAACTTTCAGCAGTCCGGAGGGTAGCAAGCCCCAGGGACAGAGCAGGAGACCCTGTTTCTTGTTCTGCATGCACGTCATTGCCCTGGGAACCGGACAGAAAACGCGGGTGTTTATCAAGACTGGCCGGAAGCACCAAGGCAGCCCTCTGAGCCTACATGCTGGGATGTCAGAGAACTGGAAGCCCACGGTGGTCCATTCTGACGATCACCCCATCTTGGAGGATGTGGGTCTTTTGCCTGCTTTCCTCCCACCCGCCCTGGAGTCAGAGGGTGCCCATCCTTGACCTGATGGGGTAAATGCTTATTATACTACGAGCTCATTTGTAACATAAGGCACCTACTACAATCCCACTCCTCATGCAAAATTGCCAATTTATGGCAATATTCCTTGTTTAGAAAACAAGGCTATCCAAACACTATAATTACAGCGTGCACCGGCAGCCTGTTCCCTGCATTAATGCACAGGCTCCGGATACATTCGTCAAATAGAGTTTTTTTTTTCTCTTTGCCTTCTTCTCTGGGTACTTTTAAGTTCAGGGACAGAGAACATGTCTTCATTAGAAACATTAACATTCACAGGCTGTAGTAAATTTTGACAGTGAAAAGGTCTCTGTAACCTTTAGTTGTGCAGAAATTTACTTCCCAAGAAAATTACATCTGGCACTGTCTTAATTAATGCTAGCTTTCTTTTCTGAAAATTGTGGGCTTGTCAGTAAAAAAGGCAGAAAAACCTGAATTTAAAAGGCTGGACACAAAAGACGCCGAGAAATAAAGCTCTGTGAGATTTCATAATATTGCTCTGTTTTTGTTCTACAGTAAGGAGATGAAAAGATCTCATTTGATTTTGCCAAATGCGGCAACATACATGTAATGTAGAATTGATTTGCATTTTCTCTCTTTTGTCTCCGAGTTTTATCATGTAAAGCGTGCTTGGGAAGGTATTCTATTTTAAAAGCAATAGGTCAAATAAAATCTATACCTACAAGGAAAAAAAATAACGTATGACTTCATTATTTCAGCCTCTCTCTAACCGCTCGTATTAATCGCAGCTAACAGTAAGAACTGTAGCTGTGTTTTCTCACGTGAATTTTGATTATCTGACATTCTCTTTTCCTGGTTTGAAATGGGTCCTAAGTATGATGGGAGAGCTTGGCTTCACGTTTGGATATTTCTGTGTTACATGGCTCAGACTTCTATTTTGACAGCAAGATGCTTTTGCTTTCCTTGTGGTTTAGAGATTCGTTTAGGTTCATTTTTCTGCCCTTATTTGGCTTGGCATCTTGATTGCCCAGCATTACCTTTCTGCAGTTTGAGGGAGAAACCTTACACATGCAGTCTCAGGTAGTTTCTCCCAACAACACATGGTTTGCATCACAGTGACATGAAAAACACTTGAAAAAATAATGTCTTCGTTTTGTCGCGTGTGCAGGAGAGAAGTGCGGAGCTGGGAGGAGGCACACAGCGTTAGAGAAGGTCTGTCGCAGTCCAGACCATTCGGGGCTTTGGTGACGAGACAGAGAAGGTGACGTGCCCCAAGGCCCACAGCAGCCTCTGGGGCTCCAACCTCACCCCTGCACAGAGTGCTCTCCACCAACATTCTCAAAGGATAGTGCTTACCCATTAACCTGTAATGTGACCAAGAGAATAGCCGTGGGATCATTTCCCTTGATTTGGGTCCAGCGCCTCCAAAATGATCGCTGTGGGAGTGTGGGGTGGCTTTCATGGTACCCAGCCAAGGTTCGATCAAGACAGATTGGCTGATGAGGAAGGGCGCCCCTTGGATGCTCTCCGTCTCCTGAGGTCAGGGCAGAAGGCTCTCTCTGGCCCCGGTACGTCTTGAATGCCTCTGTAACACTGGATAATCCCCCCTTTTAGCCGAGAGAGCAGGCCCCAGGCTGCCTCAAACCTTCATATTGAGCTAGAATTTAATTACATGGTTTTGTTTCCATTATAAGTTCTTTTTTTTATGGTTATTTCCTATTTATGGTAAGTGCTATTAGTTTTCTATTCATGATAATGATGGAGGGCTTCCTTTAAAAATTAAATCTATTTAAGTAAAAAAAAAGAATGAATATAAATTAAATAAAAATATTAAGTAAAACAGAGGAACAGTGATTCCCGGGTGTGGCCAAAAATGGTGGCAGAGAAGCCTCCTAACGTCAAGTCCAGCAGACTTGCCTTCTTAGGAGACAGAACGCTGCTGAAGAAGCTCGTTTGAGCAAGTTCTGCTCTGGGCCCCAGAATTTTCCTCGACTTTCCAGCTCTTTGCATGAAGGTGCCCATTATACATAATTTACTTGCGTTTATCAAATGATTAGTTGGCGCCTCTCTCTCCTTTAATAATTCACCGAAGAGCGTATTGGAGAGATGCCCCTCCTCTCTACGCTTAACAGATTCTCCTGCTGCTCCCTGACAGCCTGATAGGAGGCAATATTTTAAGATAAAAGGATTATTAAAATAGTGCACATGTTGGAGTAACACTCCAATGTGCTTCTTTATCTGAGTTGTTGTCGAGTGCCATATAATTTAATAAATTATAACATATTTATAAATAACACCTCGGGTTAATGTCCTCACACGTTTTTCACAAGTTAGCATCACACACCGAACGTGTGGGCACATCGGGGAGAAGGGGTCTGAGATGCAAAGAGAAAGGGAAGGGTGTTCCGCAGCGCTGGGTGGGAGTGAGTCCCCCCGCCAGCTCCCCTTCCCCAGAAAGGACGACGACTTGTCCAGCGTTGCCCATCTGTAGTTGGGAAAGAAGGGCGGGGGCTTAAGGGGCCCCTGAGGGGGTCTGTGGGGGCTCTTGGTGGAGGTGGAGGAACATGAAGGTTGAGGAAGCTGTCAGTGGGGGCCAGTGGGGGTCCATGTAGACCCATAAGGTCATGGGGCTGTGGGAAGTAGTAGGAGACTGGTGGCGGCTGTAGGGGTGGTGGGGACAGTGGGGGTCTGTACAGGGATGTGGGGGCCAAGGGCCATAGGAGCTCCAGCTGTGGGGAGGAGAGACTGTGCCAAGCCCTCAAATGCCATGTCCACATTGCCTGTAGGTGCCCGGCTGAGGACGTGTCGAGGTCTTGCATGCCCTGCGTGTCCCTGGGACCTCCGGCCACCCGCTCACCGACTATCCCTTCATGCCGTACCTGCCCAGCTTGTAACTGCAGAGAAAATTAAACACTGTCAATTTGAAAAATTAGAGATAAAGCTAGAAGAGGGAAAATCTAAAGACCTGAGATGAGCCAATTACTAATGTCAGACAAGGCTCTGAGTGCCCTGGAAGAGAGGGCGAGAGAGGGGACTTCAGACCAGCACCTCCCCAGCTCCCAGCACACGGGCCAGCTGTGCTCTGTGCAGGTGCAGAGGGTGATTCCGGAGAGCTGAGGAGGGCCTGAGATGCTGCCTCTTCTTGGAGAGGAGCGACTTCAGGTAACTCAGTGCTCACGGCCTGCACAGGGGAGCTGGCAAACCCACAGGCAGAAATCAGCTTTGTCCTGGAAAGAAAGAAGCCATCCGCTGCAAGGAAACCAAGCACTGATTTTCACACCAAGCGGGGGCTCAGTGGCGCGAGGCCACGTGCAAAGATGCTGCCAGCTCCTCCTTCCCCTACCCCTCCCACCCGCAGGCCTCAGTTTCCCTACAAGGAGTTTAGGCAAGAGGCTCTTAGAGCTATTCTGAGATTCTAGTTTCCCATAATAGACAGAACCTTTAGCAGTTATGTTTAGATGTCTCAGGCTTGGTGTGAATTGAGGGAACTCCTATCCCAAAATACCTTCCCCACTTCTTGCCAAGTCGCCTGAAATGCCACCATTAGTATGGCATTCCTCTGGGGACAAAGGGGCTCCCTACACTGCGTAACTGTGCCTTGTCTCATAGATGTCCTCGCTCACAGCAGGGCAAGGGCAGGGTGAGGCTGCAGGGGTGGGTGATCGGGCCTCAGAGGCACAGGCTGCCCTCGATCCTGGCTGCTCCCCGTGAGTCCTGCTGGGCAGAGATCAAGGCCTCTAGGTCTCTCCCCGGTCCCTTGGCAGAGACAGTGCTACTCCTCCGGGGTGAGGAAAACCCAGGAGAGACTCAGAGCTCTCCGCAGGGTGGAGGTGGGAGGTCGGTGCTGCCGGAGCATCCAGAAAAGTCCAGGGCCTGTGGGCAAATGTCTTCCAAACAGTATCCCGTGGTCCCTTTGCAGATACTGTCATTTCTCTGTAGCAAGGCTCTCCGGGGAGGACGTGGTCCCTCTGTACCTCCTTTGCCACCAGAGACAGAGAGCGTCGTGGGAATCGTGGGCACCCGGCACAGACTGCCTGGGACCGTGGTTTCATGCCTTGACCCGAAGAGCTCCCTCCCTGTCTGGCCTTCCCCGAGGGCCCCTTAGCTGATGGTGGACGGAGCCCAGGCCACACAGTGCATCCAGCAGAGGGCCCTATGGAGGCTCCCATGAATGCTGGACCCTGAAATCCAGGACCTGGAAAGCCCCCTGGAGATCATGCCAACTGCAGGCTTTTAGTGGGAGACCCCGTGGACCTCTGGGCATGGACCGGATGACTCTGAAGAGGCCTGGTGGGCTCGCGACACTGACAGGAAATATTAGGCGCACCGTGCATTTCCATTTTCACGACATTGGCAAAAGGCTTTTGATGCCGAAACAAATAAAACCAATAAAACCCCTTTAGCTTGCAAAGCCATAAACTGACAACTGAAGAGGGATTGGACTCGTCTGGGCTCATACGGCAGGGCTCTCTGGAGCCTTTCTTCAGGCCAAATTTGCCCTCAAGCCCCCCATTTCAGATACACACACACACACACACACACACACACACACACACACACACACAGACATCGATGCCTAAGGAGAGGGATGTGAGTCAGGTTCCTCCATGGGAATCTGGGGCTCTTGAGGGAGGCAGCCATCCTAGCCATCCCAGCACGGAGCCCACCCGCTCCATCCCCACTCCTCATCCCTACCCACCATGCCTCATGAGGAGGGGACCCGGATGCCTCCACACTCCTCCTGGCTTTCCCATCTCCGGGGCCTGGCCTCCTGCTGCCTTCCCCGCGCTGTGGCTCCGGGGACCCCAGACTCAAGTGTTTCTGGGCTGCGGGTCCTGGGGCAGCCCGCAGCCCCCCACGTCCCGCACAGACGCGTTCCGGCTGCTTGCACACGCGGCGCACATCATTTCTGCCCTGCGCTGAGCTGCACCAAGGGCCGGAGGGGAACAATATATTACCACGTTCTTTGCCTAACAATTGGTAACACATGACACTTGTATTTGCCCCAAGATAATGTACAAATATGTTTTACAGGGTTTCCTAATGATAATCATGATATTTCATTCTTCTTGCCCTTCTAATAACGATAACAGTCTAGCATTATTATTATTATTTTTTTTAACTGTTCTTCGCGAGTGTGACATTCAGTTCAGAGAATCGAATGTCAGCAAGAAATCCATATGCACTCCCTGAAGCTGGGAGAAGGCCCCTTCCATTTATTTTTAGGTTGCAAGGGAACGAAGTGATCTCACCTTATTATTTCTTTTCCTCCTTCAAAAGGCGTTTGGCATTCAGCGTCGCGTCGATGTTTACGTCGTGGGCCTGAGTTTTCGTCAATCAAGACCTTTTGGTGAGCCATCGAAATCCGAGGGCAGCCGCCTAGTAGAGGAAGGGCTGCTCTCATCGTCCGGGGTGGGGGGGGTGTAGGGGGAGACAGATCCCCACTCAGAAAAAGGGCTCCTTTCAAAGCGGGCTTTACATGCACGGTGAGGAATGGTCCAGACCCTCCGCAAAAGAACCACCTAATTCACAGGTAAAGCAAACATTTTAAGGTTCCGTGTAGACACTAGGTAGAATTTTTTTTTTGGGGGGAAGTGCCAGTGTGTTTGTTCATACATATCCTCCCCCATCAGGGAGCCTTATCTTCAGGGATAAATATCCAACAAGCAGTAGATACATTCTGTTATTAGTAAATAACCACTCCAAACCTGCTTCCTTCCACCTTTAAGGTGTTCATCAGAAACGAGGCATGAGGGGCGCCTGGGTGGCTCAGTGGGTTGAGCCGCTGCCTTCGGCTCAGGTCATGATCTCAGGGTCCTGGGATCGAGCCCCACATAGGGCTCTCTGCTCAGTGGGGAGCCTGCTTCCTCCTCTCTCTCTCTGCCCGCCTCTCTGCCTACTTGTGATCTCTGTCTGTCAAATAAATAAATAAAAATTTAAAAAAAAAAAGTTTTAAATAAATAAATAAATAAATAAATAAATAAAAAGAAACGAGGCATGAGAGACGAAGGCTGATCAGAAACCAGAACAGGAGAATAGAGACGTGACCACGACTGAAGTGGATACCATACAGGCTTCAGTTAGGAGAGCATTTCTCAACTCCGTCCTCAAATTTCTTAGTTTTATTTTTTTTATTATTATTTTTAAAGAACTTTATGTTTTTACTTTTTTTTTTTTAAAGATTTTGTTTATTTATTTGAGAGAGAGAGAGAGAGAGAGAGAGAAAAATGCAAGCAGTGGGGAACAGCAGGCAGAGGGAGAGGAAGTAGCAGACCCCCAGCGGAGCAGGAAGCCCGACTTGGGACTCTGTCTCAGGACCCTGGGAGCCAAAGGCAGATGTTCAACCAACTGAGACCCCCAGGAGCCCCAGATTTCTTAGCTTTAAACTAAAGCATAATTGTTCAAATTAAACCGTTTGGATATATTCTTTTCTTTCTTTCTTTCTTTCTTTCTTTCTTTCTTTCTTTCTTTCTTTCATTCTTTCTTTCTTTCTTTCTTTCGTTTTTTGTTTTTTTGTTGTTGTTGTTTTGTTTTCTTGGAGTCACCAAACTCTAGGTCAAGTGTTCTTCCGGTCAACAAGTGTTAGGAGTCTAGCATGCACTGTGGTCCTTCGAGGCAGCCCCGCAGCAGGGGTAAAGGCGGTGGGTGGCCGCTGTCCCAGCCCACACTGAGGCGGGGGATCAGATTATTTAGGGAACCCAGGATTTTTGTGGATGAGCGAAATGAAATCCTCTGAGAGAAAAATCAATCTTTTGCGGAGACCCCAGAGCATTGATCCCGGTGCACATCGACAGGCTCGGGCTGTTTAGCTGTTTGGACTGACCGCACAAAATGAGCAAGTTGTTACAGTTTTAGAGTTTTGGTGTTTATTGGCAACCCCTGCACTCCTATGATTAATCACACATTCGAAATGTGCGCGCCATGGAAATTGACTGCAACGCAGCAGAAAAAAAGTTTTCAGTTATCCTGGGATAATAAATTGAAGCTCTATCCCTAAGCAGAATTGTCTTCAAGATTCCAATTTGCCGTGTTCAAAGTGTTGTTTATACAGTAGTTAGCAAAAACGCGAGTAATTATGTACAGAATTCATTCTAAGCAATTCTTTATCCACACCAACCCCCCAACTCTTTATTGGTTTTCCATCTCCATTACCCAATATTTCGGTTGATCTCAGCAGAACCTGACTGGGGAGTTGTGGTGAGGACATGAGGCCTTGGTGACGCCCTAGCTTCCCAGAGAGCAAGCGGTCAAGGGGACCAGGCCGGCCGGCTGGAGGTCTTCTGCCAGCGCTGGGGCTGTTTACACAGACGAGGCGGGAAGGGCTCATGTGTCGTATTTCATTGCATAAAATAATATTTACCCCTGGAGAAGGTTTCTATTTATTTATTTATTTTGGGGGCCGGAGCCCAGTCTCAGATACGGGGCCAGCCACATCTGTTCTGATGGCTGCAACCAGCCCCAGCTTTATTTCATAAATACCCCATGAGTCCGAAATCCAGCTTTTGGAATGCAAATGATGTTTAAGTGAGTAAACATTTCAGTGGCCAAAGCAGCCAGCCTGAGCAGAGGAAGGGAGAGGGGCAGCGGGGAGTGGGCACAGCCAGTCTGCAGAGAACCTGGTCTAGGTCCAGGTGGAGGGAGGTGGGGGGGGGGGAGGCAGCCGGAAGGTTCCAGCTGGAGAGGGAACTGGAGGAGAGCGGCGCCAAGGGGAAACCCTCCCGGCAAACCCCCAGCTTCCCAGAGGCTCCTGCTTGCTCTCCCCGGAACGGAGACCTCATCCATATCTATCAGGAGAGGCCTAATTATAGAGCTCGGAGATTTTAATGGCACAGGGAAATTTAAATGCAGTGGAAAATATGAATATTCCTAAGCCAGCAGTCAAAATACGAAATGATTGGCTTCAGAATCAGTGAATTATAATTTCAGAGCTCGTCCTCCAAGGTGGAAACTCTCCTTCTCGGGAAGAGTTTTGTGCACGCGGGCGTGTTTTAATGAACTCCACTTTATGTTTTGCTGGGCAGGGCTGCCTCGGCCGGTGCCCAAGCACTCGGGCAGACTACAGGGGACAGTAGAGATGGTCATGGGGTCCTGGTGGTGAGGCAGTGGGGCAGCACTTGGCAGGTGCCCTGGGATGTCCGCTCCAGGTTCCCTGGTGCTGGCTCAGCAGGGGACCAGGTCCTGGGGACTGGGGGAGGGGAGTGTGTTATTTATTCATCTGCACCTTCCCCTCTGAAAGCCGCCTTCCTCTCCTGCACCAGAACTCCCATCTCAAAGCCACACTCTCCTCTTAACTGAAGCCTTTTCCAGCAGGCTCGGCCAGTGGGTCCATATGGGACTGGCCCTTCTCGGCTCAGGCACCCCGTGGTCTACTGGGCATCTTTTGCTCCCGAGAGCATCCCTATATCTTTACCTGTGGAGGAGATAAGGATGTGCCCCAGCTGCTGTCCATGCAGCCCTCAAACTGGAGAGTCATCCCATAAATCCTGTTTTATTTTATGGACAAATAAATGCTGAGGTAAAATATTCCAGGACCGTAGCTTGAATACTTGCCACGGCAGCGGCACTGTAATAACCACTGTGACATTAATTTACTGCATTGTGCCGTGGGAAGAAGGAGGAAGGAGGGAGAGGGGCATTAAAAGAGAAAAATGACTTTCCTTCGAATTTATTGGGATTGGCCTCCCTCATTTTCCGCCATCATTAGTTGATTAGGGCCTGATGGCCGCGTGGACGATTGGGCTGGAAGAGTTGGCCGGAGACGCCCTCAAGGTACGACGTTAATTGAGATGATGTTCGTCTCACACTTACTGAACAGACTGCGGCCAGTGGACTTGGTGGGCATGTGGCGGAACGGAGACGGCCGGGTGGTGGCCGTGGCTGGGCTGCTCTCCGCCCCTCCCACGGGATCTCCGCAGCTGGAGCTGTGGTCACTTTGTCTCTATTCTGAGCACCGCTGATGGACCTGTCAGGAGGGGATAAAGTGAGCTTCTCTTTATCCCAGGAGCGCTGGCCAGCGGCTGCCTAGCAGCCACTACCAGGAAGGTCCCTTGTCACCCTGGGCTTTGAAGATTAAGGCTGAGTCTGCCCCCTGCTTCCTCCTCCCTGGCCCTTCCTGGGCTCCTGGCCCTGTTCCTAGCCCTGTTCCTGCTCCTGTCCCAGCTCCTCCTCTGCACCTGCTCCTACCCCTGTCCCAGCTCCTGCCCCAGCTCCTGCCCCAGCTCCTGCCCCTGCTCCTGCCCCTGATTCTCCCCCAGCTCCTGCCTCTGCACCTGCTTCTGCCCCAGCTCTTGCCCCCGCCCCAGCTCCTGCCCCTTCCCCAGCTCCCGCTTTTGCCCCTTCCCCAGCCGCTGCCCTGCCCTTGTCCTTGGATGAAGTCTGGCAGGCGTAATCCCCAAGGGCTCCCAAACCAGAGCTGAGAGCAGGACCTCTCGTCCAGCTAGGCACTCAGGCCTTGCCACCCTTGATGTGGTAGACAGTCTTTCCTTACTGGGACGAACAGGGGGTTCCCCCAGCATCAGTGTCCATGGCGTGTCCACACAGGGGGTCCCAGACTGGGCAGAGCGAGAGCCTCTCAATCCATTGCTGGAGGCTGAATTTCACATTCACGAGGTCTTGCTACACCTCATCAGCAAGAAGGACAGTTCCATCGATGTGACTTCTGTTTGAACATTTTCAGAGACCCACACTATCCTGGGGCTGGAGAGTTGGCTGTCAAAGGTATGCAGGGAAGGGGATGAAACCTGATGGGTTTTTTTGTTGTTGTATGAATGGTGTCATAAGGCAGGTGACATCCATTATCACATTTGATCTCCTCATATCCTATTTAACTCCACTTAGGGTTCAGGAAGCCAAAGCTCAGAGGATATACGTGCCCACAGTCCCGCAGCTGGCAGGAGATGGTGGTTGCAGGGGCTCCTGGGTCAGGCTGCCCAGCCTGGAGTCTGGCTGCACCTCCGACTTCCCTGCGATCTCGGACGGTGCGTCCCCGGATCTCTTGCTTCCCTCACCAAAACCAGCATGGGGTACAGGAGACCACGCCGTGGGCTCCGTATTTGTTAGTGACTCTTACTGCTACAGTCATGGTGACTGTGAAGGGGCCGGGAGCTGTCGCCTCTTCAAACCCACGACCCAAGGAGCAGGGAGGAACAAGGGACTTCTGGTCACACAAGAGAAGCACTTCCTTGCCCATCCCTCCCCACACCTGTCAGGTCTGGATGACCAGACAGACGCTGAAGCCTGAAGGGTGACAAATCCATTCACAAATGCTACTCACGAAGTGGCAGTGGCCTTTTATTCCCTGACATCCTTCCAGACCCTTGAAGGGATTAGAACTGGATTAGTCCCAGATGAGCCCTGCTCTAGCGTTATCACCTGTTTATAGGATAATGATATTATCTGGGTTGGCCTATAAGGGCCTCCTTACATAGGACCTTTGTTCTCTTTGATCTTGAGGGTTGCGGGGGACGTATCTTTAAATCTAAACAAACCCACTGAAGTCTCCAGATAAGCGGTGAAAACAGCCAGTGGGAAGAGAGCAGGTCCTTTCTTCCCTTCGGTTCAGTGTCAAAGGTAATTTGAAAATCCAGAGCCTAAAAGCCTCTCTCCATGCTGGCCTATCCACTCTCCTTTCTCAGAGCACAGCACCCCAAAGTTTGCCGGGATTTTTTTTTTTTTTTTTTTGGCCACTGTTACCTCAATTGATCAGCACCACTGGGAGCGAGGCAGGGTGGGCTCGGTGCCCATGATGCAGGCGAGGACCCGAAACACAGATACAGGACAACCCAGGTGCTTGCCAGCCCTCACATTGTTTTTGTTTTCTTAATTATTTTTATTAACATATAATGTATTATTTGTCCCAGGGGTATGGGTCTGTGAATCATCAGGCTTACATCTTTCACAGCACTCACCATAGCACATACCCTCCCCAATGTCCATCACCCAACCACCCTCTCCCTAGTAGCCCCCCTACATACCAGCAACTCTCAGTTTGTTTCATGAGATTAAGAGTCTCTTATGGTTTGTCTCCCTCTTGATCCCATCTTGTTTCATTTTTTTTCCCTCCCTTCCCCCCATAGCCCCCCACCCTGCCTCTCATATCAGGGAGATCATATGATAACAGCCTTTTCCTGGTGGACTTATTTCACTCAGTGTCATACCATCTAGTTCCATCACGCCACTGCAAATGGCAAGATTTCCTTTTTTTTTTTTTTTTAAAGATTTTACTTATTTATTTGACAGAGAGAAAGAGAGGTCACAAATAGGCAGAGAGAGAGGAAAGAAGGCTTCCCACTGAGCAGAGAGCCCAGCCCGGGGGTCTATCCCAGGATCCTGAGATCATGACCTGAGCTGAAGGCAGAGGCTTAACCCACCGAGCCACCCAGGCGACCCAAGATTTCATTTCTTTTGATGGCTGCATAGTATTCCATTGTGTATATATAACACGTCTTCTTTATTCATTCATCTGTTGATGGACATCTAGGTTCTTTCCATAGTTTGGCTATTATGGACAATGTTGCTGTAAATATCGGGGTGCACATGCCCCTTTTGTTTACTACATTTGTATCTTTGGGGTAAATACCCAGTAATGTGATTGCTGGATCAGAGGGTAGCTCTAATTTCAGCTCTTTGAGGAGCCTCCACACTGTTTTCCAGAGTGGCTGCACCAGCGTGCATTCCCACCAACAGTGTAGGAGGGTTCCCCTTTCTCCGCATCCTTACCAACATCTGTCGTTTCCCTACTTTTTAATTTTAGCCATTTTGACTGGTGTGAAGTGGTATCTCATTGCCTCATGTCGTTTTTGAGACCGGAGCAGACATTTAAATCCAGTTCACTGGAAAAACCCAGCGTGTGTTGCGTCGAAGCCCTGCCCTCTGGGCCCAAACAGGGCTTTCCGTAAAGCCCATCCTCCATACTCTTCGCAGCAAACATCCGCTTTGTCACAGGGTCCAGCAGGTCCCAAAGCTTCCCTAACGTCCCATCCCTGGGACCTTTTGTGAACCTTCTTTATAGAGATGCAATGCACATGCCGTGTGCCAGCCATCTGCTGGGTCTTGGAAAATGTGCACACAACTGTGCACACTGCCCCAACCGGGATTCAGAACAGCCCCATCAGGCCATCATCCTCACATGCCTTCAGGCCTCTTTGTGTCCAACCTCCATAACCCCTTCCCCAGCCCCTGATGACCTCTGACCTTTCCCTCACTGTAGTTTTGCCTTTTCTGGAATTTCATCCTAAAGGAATCATGCCGTTCATATTCTTTTATGCCTGTCTTCTTTCACTGAGTAAAAGTATGGAGTAACTTTATAAGAAACGGCTTATTCTCCAAAATAGCTGTATTCCCACCAGTCATGGATGGGTACCAGTGGCTTCCCACCCCTCCCAACATTTGGTATTGCCAGTCTTTCTAATTTTACCATCCTTGGGTGTATATAGTAATATCTCATTTCCCTAGAGACCGCCTGCATGCTAAAAATCTGACATCCATACCACTTCTTTGGTGAAGGGTCTGTTCAAACCGTCTTCTCTTCTTTATTTTTATTGTTTTTAAAGATTGTATTTATTTATTTGAGAGAGAGAGAGAAATCATGAGCCGGTGGGGGTGGGGAGTGTAGAAGGAGAGGCAGACTCCGCACTGAGCAGGGGGCCCGATGCAGGACTCGATCCCAGGACCCCAGGATCATGACCCCCTGAGTTGGAGGCCGATGCTTCACTGACATTGAGACACCCAGGAGTGCCTCTTTTACCCCTTTTTAAATTGGTTGCTTGTTTTCCGAATATTTGAGTTGTACCGGTTCTTTATATATTCTGGATCCACGTCCTTTTTCAGATATTTTTAGTAAATATTTTCTCTGAGACTGTGGCTTATCTTTTCATTTTCTTAACTCTGTCTTTCAAGGAGTAAAAGTTTTTGATTGGGGTGTGCCCCGTTTATCAGTTTTAGGATTCGTGCTTTTTCTGTTTTATCTAATAAATTTTGGCCTCGCCTAAGGTCAGGGATTTTCTTCTCTACTTTCTTCCAGATGTGTTCATTTTTGTATAGTCTGAGGTAAGAGATGAGGTTTATTGTCTTGCATATGGTTATATAGTTATTTCTGATCTTTCTATGCTAGTCCACTGATCTATATGTTTACATCCACACCATATTGTCTCTATTACTGTGGCTTTATTGTGTTCTTAAAATGTAATAGTTTAAGGGGCATCTGGACAGCGTCTGACTCTTGGTTTCAGCTCAGGTCATGATCTCAGGGTCTTGGGATTGAGTCCTGGGTTTGAGCCCCGCATCAGGCTTTACACTCAGCCGGGGGTCGGCTCATCTCCCTTTCCCTCTGCCCTCCCCCTGTGCTGTCTCCCTCTCTGTCTCTCTCTCTCTCTTAAATAAATAAATATATTTTTTTAAAAAGGTAATAGTTTAAGTTCTCCACACTTGGTTCTTTTTCAGAATTATTTTTACTTTTATAGGATTTTGCATATCCATATAAATTTTAGGTTCAGCTTGTTAAGTTTCACATTATGCTTGAAGAAATTTTGATTGGAATTCTATTGAATCTATAGATCAATTTGAAGAGGAGTGAGATATTCATAATACTATGTTTTCCAGCCCTTAAACATGGTATATCCTTCAATTTTACATCTTTTCCACTTTATCTCAGCAATAATTTATAGTTTTTTAGCAGATAAATCTTATACATTTTTTATTTATTATTGATGAACTAACATTGTTGATATTATTATAAATGGTATTTAAAAAATTTTTACTTTATTATTATTGTTATTTTTAAAAGATTTCATTTATTTATTTGTCAGAGAGAGAGAGAACGCACAAGCAGGCAGCAGTGGCAGGCAGAGACGGAGAGAGGGAAGCAGGCTCTCTGCCAAGCAAGGACCCTGATGCAGGACTCGATCCTTGGACCCTGGGATCATGACCTGAGCCGAAGTCAGTGACTTAACTGACAGAGCTACCGAGGCGTTCCTATTTTTTATATTTTTATGTAGGAACCTTATTTCCTGCCCATCGCTAAACTCATTTATTAATTCTCTTTTATAAATTTTGTGGGCTTTCTTCCTATTTTATCTTGTTACCTATATGCTTTTTATTTCATTTCTTGATTTATTGTACTGATGGGACCTCTAGTACAAATATGAATAAAAGTGAAAGAGGACATCCTTGCCTTCTTCCAAATTTTAGGGAAAGCATTCCATCCTTTATCATTAAGTTTGATATAGACTTTCCATTGACGCCTTTCATCTCATTAAGGAAGCTCCCTTATATTCTTGGTTTGCTTAGTGTTTATCATTAGTTGGTGCTGAATTTTGGCAAACACTATTTCTGCATCTGTTGAGACGGTTGTAGTTAAACAGCTCTGACACAACAACAACAGCTTCTAAAACAGCTCCACGCTATTCAAAATCTTGTAAGGAAAACCACAGTGCTTATGGGAGCCTGGGAGACACAACACCCCCAAACCTCACCAGAGATACGTTCAAAAAGATGGGAACTTAATGCAAACAGTAGCGCTGTTAACTGGTTAAGGAACGCATAAATACTACAGTGGCTATGTCCCTTCACTTTGAAAAAGACCTAAAGTTTGCTCGTAAAAGTGGATATCAGAAGAGTTGTAGCTTATGGGTTAATGAGAAGTTGGGGTGGGGGGAAGGGAGGAGCCAGGGAAAGCAGGAAGTTTCCCCGAAATTGAAGGAGGAGGAGGACAGCTGTTACAGCTCATAGCACATGTGGTAAACTATAGTAGTGGGTAGGTGTTTGAGGGGTGTGTCTGGTGCTTTTCGTGTATTCCTACATGGCTCATTTCAGCTGAATGCAGTTTTGTGCCTTCACCTAAAGCTTCTTACAAACAAAATTGTACATAAGCAAACGCGAAATTCACACGAGGCTCAAATCACCAGTGAATGCACTGTATGAATTGTACTGAAACAAACTGAAATTTCCAAACAGTTGTTATACCAGAATGATATATGGTTTTTTTTCTTTTTTCCTTTCTTTCTTTAGTTTGTTAAAGAGGTGAATTGCACTCATTAATTTGTGAATGTCAAATTAGTCTACCATTCCTTGGATAAGCAGCAGTTAGTCATGATCCCTTATTATATTTGTATCTTGCTGGATTTGATTTGCTAAAATTTTGTTAAGGGTTTTTTCATGCATATTTATGGGGTGTATTAATGTATAGTTGTCTTTTATGGTAATATCTTTGTCTGGCTTTGATACCAGGTTAATGCTGGCCAGCACAAAATAATTCAGGAAGTGTTCCTCCTCCTATATCTTCTGGAAGGCTTGTGTAGAATTGATATGCTTTCTTCTCTAAATGGATGGTAGAATTCATCACTGAGGTCACCTGGTCCTGAGGTTTTCTTGATCAGAAGTGTTTAAATTATGAATTCCATATATACAATGGAATATTATGCCTCCATCAGAAAGGATGAATACCCAACTTTTGTATCAACATGGATGGGATTGGAAGAGATTCTGCTGAAGCAGAGAGAGTCAATTATCATATGGTTTCCCTAATTTGTGGAGTATAAGGAATAATACGGAGGACATGGGGAGATGGAGAGGAGAAGGGAATTGGAGGCAATTGGAGGGGGAGACAAACCATGAGAGACTGTGAACTCTGAGAAACAAAATGAGGGTTTTGGAGGGGAGGAGGGTGGAAGGTTGGGTGAGCCCGGTTGTGGGAATTATGGAGGGCACGTATTGCATGGAGCACTGGTTGTGGTGCATAAACAATGAATTCTGGAACAAAAAGAAATTAAAAAATAAAATTAAAAAAAAGAAAGTTATTTATATTCCCTCTTTTAATGCCTATAGGATATATAGCAATGTCCCTTCTTTAACTCCTGGCATTGGTAATTTCTGTATATCTCTTTTTTATTGATTGATTGATCTGTCTAAAGCCATATAAATTTTACCAATCCTTTAAAAAAAAAAAAACAGATTTTGTCTTCAGAGGTTTCCTTGATTGTTTGTCTGTTTCTATGTCATTCATGTCCAATCTTTATCATTTCCTTTCTTTATGCCTTCTTTGGATTTCAGTTGTTCCTATTTTTCTAATTTCTTCATGTAAAGATTAAATTAATGATTATACTCCTTCTTTTCAAATACAAACATTCAATGTCACAAACTTCCCTGGATCATGGTGTGAGTTGTAACACATATATTTTGATATGCTTTCTTTTCATTGAGTTCATAATACTTCCAGGCCATGGTATTTTCTTATTTGTCTTGATTTCTTTTCTTTTCTTTAAATTTTATTTATTTATTTGACACAGAGAGAGAAAGAGTAGCAGAGGGAGAGACAGATTCCCTACTAAACAAGAAGCCTGATGCAGGACTTGATCCCAGGAAGCCGGAATCATGACCTGAGCCAAAGGCAGACTCTTAACTGACTGAGCCACTCAGGTACCCAGTCTTGATTTCTTTTTTGACCTAGGGGTTTTATTAGAAGCATGTTGTTTAATTTCCAAATGTTTGTGGATTTTTCCAAATACCTTTATGTTATTGATTCTTAACTTAGTTCCATTGTGGTCAGAGAATGTACTCATGATTTCAGTTCTTTTAAATTTATTGAAACATTATTGGTGACCCAGAATGATTAGCTAGGTGAATATCCCATAATCACTTGAAAAAATATGTATTTTACTGTGTTGGGGTGTTCTCTAAATGTCTCTAAATGTCATTTTGTTTTGATTGATTGTTACTGGGGCTGGAATATGTTTAACTGGATCCGTAGGGGGAAAAAGACTCTAATTTGTAGCATTAGATGACTTCTGTGGTATAAAGGTTCCCATCATAGCCAAATTCACCAGTGTGGTATCATTGAATGCTGGCTTGGGAGGAAATATGCACATAGACTCCTTTCCCTCCTAGTCAGTGTGAGCTAGCTAAAGCACTGTGATAATGATGTTCAAATCTTTTATATTTCTCTAACTTCTCTTAGTCTACCTGTTCTTTCAATTATAGATAGATGGGTGTTGAAATCTGCAAAAGAAATTGTCAGTTTTTCCATTTCTCTTTTCAGTTCCTTTAGTTTTTATCTTAATATATTTTAAAACTTTATGAGATGTATACACATTATGAAATGTTCTTTTTCAACCCTGACAATATTTTTTATTTTACAAAGAAGTGGACTTTTGTTTAACATTAGTATAGCTACCCAAGTTTTTCTTTAGATTTGTGGTGATATGTTATAACAGTTTTTATCCTTTTATTTAAAAAAACTACTTTAAGATAGTTTTGGATTTACAGAAGATTTGCAAATATAGTACTGAAATTCCCTGTATGCATTTCACCCACCTTTCCTTAATGTCGCCATCTGACGTAACTATGGCACATTTTTCAAAATTAAGCAGTTTATATCAGTATATTATTATTAGCTAAACTACAGCCTTTTTTGGATTCTCCCAGGTTTCTCACTAATGTATTTTTGTTGTTGTTGTTGTTCCAGGAACAAATCTGAGAGTCCACCTTTGTTTCCCTTGTTTTCTCTGATCTGTGATAACTTCTTAGTCTTTTGTTTGTTGGTTTGTCACCACTTTATACTTTCGAAGAGTATTGGTCAGGTATTCTATGTCCCATTCCTCAACTTGGATTTGTCTGATATATTCTCATGATTACACTGGAATGGTAGAAGGTGAATTGCCTTTCTTATCACATAATATCAGGGAATAAATGATATCAAAGTGACATTGCTGGTGATGTTAACTTTGATCACTTCGTTAAGGTGATGTCTGCCAGGTTTCTCCGCTGCACTTTTCCCTCTCCATACTTCATATTACAGGAACGAGTCACCAAGTCCTCCCCTCCCAAGGGAGAAATATACAGTCTGAAGCTCAGTTAATGTGTGTGTACTTATATGTATATATAGTTACATATATAATTATATAATGTGTTTATATCTCTACATATATAATTCAGAATATTTGGCCCTTCTCCCCATCCCTTTGATTATCTGTAACATCTTTCTCTGACATTGAGAAAACTAGCTTCCATCGCTTGCAAATTATTAACTTATTTGTGCAACTGTTATAGATGTAAAGTAGATTTCAGGATTGCTAACCCGTACCCTTGTAAGAAACCAATTTACCAATTAGAGTACTAAACTTACATGCAGTTCTTTTTGTCTTTACTTTGGGTCAGCAAATTTACCTTCTCCTCCGTGATACCATGTCACACGTTTATAATAATACAGTTAGATTTATTTGTCACACTCTACATTCCATCCTGGGGTCCTTCAACATACTAATTGATCTCTCTTTGTCTTTCTCTTTCCTTCATTCTTTGTTTCTCAGTACTGCACACTGTAAAGTTTGCTCCACCATAGTGCTATGCAGAATAGTCTCATCCACCCTAAATACTCCTTTGTACTTATCCCCTTTTCACTACCCAATCACTGGAAATTATCTGTCCTCATGGTTTTGTCTATTTTTTTAATTTCATGAAAATGGAATCATGTGATATGTAGCCCTTGACTCTGGCTTCTTTATTTAACAAAGTGCATCTAAGATTTATCCAGTGTTGTGTAAATCAACACTTATGCCACAGTTTGCTTATTCATTCATCTGTTGAAGGACAACTTGTCAACCTTTTACTTTTGCCTTCTCTGTGTCCTATATTTAAAGTGCATTTCTTTTACATTAATATAGATGGGTCTTATTTTATATCCAATTTGACATCCTTTGTCTTTTAATTTTGATGTTTAGATCATTTATACTTATTGCAATCATCAAGAGGGTCAAATTTAAGTTTATCATCTTGTTATTTGTTCTTTTTTCTCATCTAATCTTTTATCTCTTTCCCTTTTTTTTCCTGTTTATTTTGGACTAATTGTATTTTTATTTCTCTATTTTATCCCCACTACTTCTTCGTTTTATTTTTCAGCTGATCTATGATTTACAATATATATTTTTTTAATTTATCCCAGTGTATGTTTATGCTACCACATATTTTGTAAGAATTTTACAATAGTACAATTTCCCTTTTTTCCAATTTTCTTTTTTTCCATTTCCTTCCTTTCTTTTTGCCTATTATTTCTATTATTACCTTTGAATGTTAAGGTTTATGGCTTAAGGCTATGTTATGTTAAGGCTCTGGGTTAAAAAAAAAAAAAGCAGCTTTTAATCAGGGAGCTCATGGTCTGTATTACTTACTCATTATATGACCTTAGGTAAAATTGATTTTCCTCTCTGTTTCTCAGTGTCATTGTCTATAAAGTGGGAATAACAAGTTTGATGTGAGAAATACATGAAATAAGGCATGATGTGCATGGCCCACCATGCCTGGCACACATGGAGCCCCTCAGGAGCCAAACTCTAAAATGTTCTCAGAAGCAGAAAGCTGAAAGTGAACAGTTTCCCAGCTCTGAGAACACCCCAGTGCTTGCGCCTCATGATCTGACCCTCTGTGGCACCAGGAGACAACAGCAGATGCCAAAATGAACCATAGTGCCAAACATAGGGAGCCCATCTGTGTTGACACCAGCAGGCATAGCTGATTTTTTTTTTTCCAAGAAGAAATTAAACTAAAAATCAGTTCTACTTCCTGTGAGCTCCCTGAATCACAAGGACTAAGTCCCTAAGGAATCTTGCTTCTACGACCCCAGACATCAAGCTTCAGAAGGTCCTGTCTATAGATACCAAACAGAATTCTGGCTGGAGAGTAGAGGTTATGGGGCTCTTTGACTTTTCTAGTTCCTGGTCCTGCTGGCTGCCTCTTCCCCCAAGCTGTTAGCTTTACCTAGAGAGATAGGTTAATGCACTTGTGAGAAGGTGAGCTCTGGGGTCAGACACACCTAAAGTGTGAATTATGACCTCATCCTCATGAACTGTGATGCAGGGGAGGTCACTTACCTACTAATCCTCAGTTTCCTAACCCATAGAACAGGAGTGGAAATAAAACATGTCTCAAGGCTTTGTTTTAAGCAACTGAACGAGACTATGTTTTAGATGAGGAAGGTAGTGGGATAGTATTCTAGAATGTTAGCTAATATTTCCCTCTCCCCACTCCCACTTTATTCCTTAGTCCATGCCACAATAATCAGCCAGGCCCAGGGCAGACATATAGCAGCAGAAATCAGACAAAGAAAGAAGTCATTTTCTGTCTTTAAATTTCCAGAAGTCTAGGGTCAAGAGTGGGGCAAGACTCCAACTATGGATCTGGGAGAGAATTCCATGTGGAAGAGAAACCACAGAGGAAAACATCGACCTGGAACAGAAGGGCAGGAAGGGGAACCAGAGCATGATGGCCTTCAAAGACCCTGAGAAATGTGCCCGTTTTCAGTTCCTGGTGGCTTTGTGGGATCCACTGATGGCTGAGGCATGGGAGAGGAGGCAGGACCCCAGTGCCTAGGCTAGCCTCAGAGGAATATTGGCTGGTGGTGTGTCCAAGCACAAGGGCCCCAGGCTGCCTCAGAGGGATGTCCAGGGTGGAGCAGGACCAACAGTAGGCCCCCACATGCCCAGAATCTGAAGCACCAACTCTGAGAAAGGTGGCAGACAGGTAGGGAGCCACCCAGGAGCTGACCTGTGTGGACAGACCTCCAGAGACCAGACAGCGAGTGCACCATTTAGCAGGGGCACCTGCAGGGGAGGGAGGTGGGATATGAAAGCATTTCTCTTTCCTATCTCTTCATCCGTAGCTGCATTTGCTGAGTCTGTTCAGGTTAGACCAGCTTATGCTCTCACAGTGTGACTTGCTGTAATAATAACAGGATGATGGCACACACCCAGGACCTCAGGTTGGCACAGGGACTTAAACTGCTCAGAGTTCTGTTGTGTTCATGGCTGCTTTTCACCTCCCAGTGCTATAGCAGGGACTCAGGGCCCTGCTATCAGGGAGGCGCTCCCACAGATCAGAGTCCCCCTCCTGCACTCACTGTCCTCCTAAGACCTAGTGGAAAGGAAGGGTTATCTTTTAAAACCTGTGACTCTCATTCCCCAAGCCCTTTCTGAGCCCCTGCTGTATACTGGGAATGGGAGAGGTGAACAAGGCAGAGAGAGACCCCAATCATAGGGCTAACAGTCCAGGGGAGTTAGCAGCTAAATATTATTAACCCTTTTTTTTTTTTTTTGACATTAATCAGTTAAAAGCAGAAGTGCTAACACAGTCGCTGGTCTCTAGTGAGTACACAGAGACGCAGGTTCGGGATTTACTTGCAGGGACCTGTTTCTCACCTCATGACCCCCTGTGGCGGATTATTATCAACCACACAGTCAGACGGGTCATTCTTACATGAGTATTACATACGCACTGAGTGCCTGGGGCTCCCCTGGCCAAAGCGGTCCTTTAGGGAGAGGCAGACACGGGGGGCCCAATCCAAACACTATATGAAGTGTGAGAACAGTTGACAAACACCCAAAGGCTATGGTCAGGCAGGAGAACTTCTGCTCTTTTGATTATTGTTAAAGCCATGGCTGTCGTTACTCCTCTCAGTGATACAAGTCTCCCCTGATTTGGACAAACAGGCTCCGGCGATTCTAAACAGGACCCCACGTGCACACAGGGCTCAGGGTGTCTGGGATTAGTGGGATCCCTAACTTCGTGTGTCTGTGCACAACCCACGAGCACAGGGCCGGGCCACAGGGTCTGTTCTGCATCAACTCTGGGTCTTGTTCATGACACGTGCCATATCCCAGGACACCTCCGTGGTCACTGACACTCTCATTACATCTACTTCCAGCTTTCATGTAAGCAAGGGCTTTTTATTTTATTTATTTATTTTTAAGATTTTATTTATTTGACAGAGAGAGACACAGCAAGAGAGGGAAACACAGGCAGGGGGAGCGGGAGAGGGAGAAGCAGGCTTCCCACCAAGCAGGGAGCCCGGTGCGGGGCTCGATCCCAGGACCCTGGGATCATGACCCAAGCTGAAGGCAGAAGCTTAATGACTGAGCCACCCAGGCACCCCATTTTATTTTTTAATAAGGTAATTAGTTGAATATTTTTTTTTACAATTTTTTTTAAAAGATTTTATTTATTTGAGGGAGATAGAGAGCAGGGGGAAAGGGAGAGGGAGAAACAGACTCCCTGCTGAGCATGAGTCCCAGCCCAGTGCGGAACTCGATGCCAGGATCCTGGGATCAGACCTGAGCTGAAGGCAGACGCTTCGCCAACTGAGCCGCCCAGGTGCTCCAAGCAAAGGCTTTTTAAAGGAAACTTTCTACAACTGTCATCAATGGGAACCTCATATTGTCTGACATAAGTAGGAAGCAATTGTCACATAAATACAGTAAATACAAAACAGTACGTGTACACTGTGGCTTGATTGCCTGAGCTTGAGCCCGAGGTGGGTCTCAATTAACAGAGTTTCAGGACTGAACAAGGAATGTAGGAGAAATAATGTTCTCATTAGGGGAACTTGGCATCATTTGCCAGCTTGTGCCTCAGCCTCCTTCTCCAGCCTGCCTCCACTCCAGTCACCTGCCGGCAGATCCAACAGCCCCACCTTAGCCACACCTTATCTTCCTGCTTCCTGACAGGAGCACCTCGGCCACACCTCTAGACTGGTTTTGCCTCCTTCGCTGGTCCTCCCTAGGTCCTGGACTCCTGTCCCCTGGGATTGTCTCCCAGGGAAACCACCTGCACACAGCCCTTGCCTCAGGCTCCGCCTCCCAGAAAGTGCAGGATACACGCAGTGTCTTTGTGGTTCCTAAACTCACTTCATGTTCCCCTCAAGGCACAGGTCCTGTAGCACTGGTTGAACCACCTGGAGTGATGACACCTAGAGCAGGCCAGTAGGATTTTTCGAGGCTGTTCCCTCATGTGAAGCAGCAGCAACTATACCAACCCTTCCAGGGTTTGTGGAAGGATTACATGATACAACAGTATACGGCCACCAGCTTAAGAAAAAGGCACCGGTTGCTACTGGTTTAAAGCCAAGTAGCCTCCCCACAGATGCTTGGCATCTGGCCTTTGGCCTGGAGGCAGTGATGGGGCAGCACAGGGGTCAAAGCTGTTTGGCAGGTGAGATACACCTGTGTTTGCAGAATAACAGGTATGGAAGCGAGAATAAACCCTGAGCCAGTACTCATCTGGTGTCTTCAAAGTGCCGGCCCAGTTGTCTGTGATGTTAGAGACGTTGGAGAGGCCTGTTTTGGGTGGAAGGTCCCATGCCGGGAAGGTCTTCGACGAGCTGTCCTCTGTCTAAGGAATGCTCCTTGGGGCTCCCTGCCTGGATTTTCCTGCAACCAGGGCAGCTGGTGGAGACTCTCTCATCCCATGGAGCGTTGAGGCCTTTCTCCTGCCCCTCTCTCCGCCTCCTCTATGTCACTCCCTCTGGGACTCCTTCCATGGGCACCCAGTTGCGGTCCAGGCACACCCGACAGCCTCCAGCTCCTGAGACTTTCAAGGACCCTACCTTTCCGTGTGCCGTTCTACCCTCTGCTCCTCAGGCAAACTGCTACTCTTTCTTTAAGAGCCAAGATAAGCCTCATGTCTGCAAAGTCTCCCCCAATGCCCCATGGGACATGTTCCTCTTCAGAGAACTTTCCTTGCACTCTGCATCTTGATGACTGGCATGTGCATCTCCCTCCTTTGGACTGTGGGTTCTTCTAGTGCAGGCTTCCCTCTGGGTGGGCCTGGAGTGCAGTGGATGGGAGTTGGCTTTGGTTGTGTGTCAGCTATTTCTCTAGCCCCCTGACTAGCTGGCTTGCTCTGCCCTGGGGAAGGCTAGAGGAGCCCAGTGTTGGCTTTCAGATGAATGAGGCTCATCTCTAGAGACATAGGACAGATTGTTATTTCCCAATCATGTCACTCACTCCTGCCCCAGGACGTTTGCACTTGTTGTCTGCCCTGTTAGGAATGTCCTTCCCTCGAGTCCTCTTGTCATTCAGTTCTCAGCTCACAGGATGTCACCTCTTTCGAGAATGTCCTTGATCATCCACTCTAACGTTCCTCTTCATCCATCTAAAATTATCAGATGTATTTTATTTTTATACTGTTTTCCCCTCCCCTCCTCCAGAATGTAACCTTCAGGAGGGCAAGGATCTTGCCTAGAGTCAAACAGGAGCCATCAGGAGGGAGTGACTGCCTAGAGTCATTAACACTGGTCTCCTTATGCTGGACTACTTCATACCCTGCCTCTCCATACCCACCCTTGTCTGCCAGGTCCCCAGGAAGGGACATCTCCCCTTCCCTGCTATCACCCCAGTCAGGATGCTCTCAGCTTCATAATTCAGCCATGCACTCCCCCAGTCATGCACACAGCCTCTGTTCCTTCAGGATGGTACAGAGCCCCTACCGCATGACCCCAGAAGGCAGCACAGTGCTTGACACACAGAATGAGCCCAAGACCCTGCCCTCCATGGTCCAGGCATCCACACATACATCCAACATGCTGGAGTGCTGGAATTTACCAGGAAGAAAACAAGGCAGTTCCCGATCTTGTCACTATTTCCATCTCCCTCTCTCTCCAAGATCTGGGAGGCTGAGAATGTCTGGGAACACAAGAAAGGGTTGTAGATAAACTTCACAAACCAAAACAAACTTGATGTGAAAATACCTGGTATACCAAGAAGACATTTATCAGGTTGATTATTTCAGAAAAGAATTTGGGGATTGAGAAGTACAATAAGCCCTAGTATGATTATGAGGGTTTACAAAGAGATATATGGTGAATAGGTAACTCTTTCTTCCCTAGTCCAAACTCAGAGGATTCCAACTTTAGCCTTGGGATTGCACCTGACCTCTTGTCCATGCTGGAAGCCACAGAAGACTCACTCCTCCCATTGCTGCTGAGGGAATAATAGCACTTTCCAAAGTGCCTCCCAATTGACAACAACCTCCCTCCAGGCAATGGCACTGAGTTACCTGCTGAGGGAGGTAGCCTTGAGGGTGGTGGACGTGTCGTTCATGTTCATGGAGGCATGGTGGGCGGGGCGGGCACCAGTGCCTGGCTCTGGCATTCGATTAGGGCTAAGTCTATTCTCACCAGTATTCTGACATTTAAAAATACAGGTTTCCCATGTTTTTAAAGCAGAATCTTATGCTTATCTGAAAGAACGAGGAGATGTGGCCACACTAGGCCTATTGTCCTCCAACAGAAGCTGAGCAGCATTGTCCCCGACAGGTGGGTCCCTGGCTCCTGCTTGCTCCCGTTCCCACCTGGCCAGTACAATAGGCATCAGTCTTTGACCCTGGTGTGCACCAACCATGCTTCCCCAGCCACGCTTCCACAATCCAGTGGCTTTGGGACAAGGTCAGGTTCCTCCCAACCGCACATTTATTCAAAGGCTTATGTTATATCTTGGGAAAAAATATGCATTTTCCATGTTACTAGGTAATATGTCCATGTGTGTTTTTTTTTAAATATAATTTTTTATTTTTTATAAACATATATTTTTATCCCCAGGGGTACAGGTCTGTGAATCACCAGGTTTACACACTTCACAGCTCTCACCAAAGCACATACCCTCCCCAATGTCCATAATCCCACCCCCTTCTCCCAAACCCCCTCCCCCCAGCAACCCTCAGTTTGTTTTGTGAGATTAAGAGTCACTTATGGTTTGTCTCCCTCCCAATCCCATTTTTGTCCATGTGTGTTTTAAGGAAACTTTTTTTTTAAATTCCTAAAATCTGGAATCAGGTGTCGCTCCCTCTGGGAAGATGTGCCAGACTGCCCTGAGGCTCCGTGGGTCCCGGCAGCGCTCGCCCTGGTGGGCTCTCCACTTCACAAAAGAAATGTAGGACTCTCTCAGTACTGCCGCTCAGCTGATCTTGCCCTCCTTTTCAGAGCCTTCTGAGTGATTTGCGTATGACCACGTTTTATAAAAATCAGAAATTAAAAGCCTTGCTTTCAAATGCTGTTAGTTTTGCTGGGTTACTCTGGCCCTCAGGGGACACACGGCCCTTTGGGTTGGCCAGCAGTGTGTGTGTGTGGGGAAGGGGCCGTTCCCCGTGCTCACGTGTGGCCTGGCCAGCTGGTGACAAGAGCTCAAGCACCCCACACTTGGGTTGCACAGGGCTGCCCTCGGAAACTTTCGTGGGTTATGGCTTGTGAAGGGTTCCAGAGAGTTCAGACACAAATCGATAGCATGCATTACAAGAGAGTGTGAGCTAACAAAGGTGCTGCTGGGTCATGCATCTTAAAACAGCTTCTTGGGGACTTTAATTGTCGGGATGTTCGGGAGAAGAATATGACCTTATGGGGCATTTTCCAGAATAGAATAGTCTATATATTAAAAGGCAGCAAATGATTCATAACTGGTTGGCGGCTGGGCCTATGGGCCCATGTTTCCCATGTGGATTTTTTTCTCTGCATTGCAAACTCTTACATTAAATTGTGATAAATGAAGAGTGGGGGCTACTCATACAAATCAATGACTCTAGTGTGTGTGTCATTAGCCTGAGAGATGCAGGCAGCGGTCAGTCCCATAAATCATGTGATGATCTGCTGTCGGCAACACGATGCGAGCAAGCAGGCGCATTAGGGAGGTTAAGGAATGAAATTAATCTGTGCATTTTCCTCTCCCCCCTTCCGCCTTCCCCATCACCTGGTCATACGGAAAGAATTAAAATCACATGATCCGAACTAAACCAGCTCCAGAACAGTAAATTGGTTAAGTTTGACTTCACCTTTCAACTTCGAGTTAATTATGTATTAGGGGATTAATTTATTCACAGGCACTGAGAAGGCAAATGGAGAATAGGGGAAACCTGCCAGGGCCTCTCATCCAGGTGCCAAGGTTATTAATTGCTCTGGCTGTGCCATGAGCTATACCTGGGCAGCTGCGGGGCAGGGGGGGTGCTGCCGGATCGTCCTCGAATGTGCTAGTTGGGTCCTGCTCTGGGGCTGCCACTGCAGAGAGTCCGCCAGCACAAGGGTGGCGCTGTTTAGGATTCGGTGCGGGGGAGCAGGGAGATGGAGGGGCTGATCTGGGTCTGCACAGATGGCTGTGATGCTTGGTTGTTGGACCATCCCAGAAGCCTAGCCTGGAAGGAGCTTGTATGAAAAGCCTGTAGTCAGATCTCACCCAGAGTGGGAACTGGTCTCTCCAAGAACCCCTAGCCTTGGCATAGACACCTCCAATGAGTGGAAGCTCCCTACCCTCAAAGTTTGCATTTCGCAGAGCTGGACTCTGACCTGGACACCTCACGCCCCTCCTCCACTCGGACCTGCACACCTGCTCTTCAGACACCAGAGGACAGCGATCGCTTTCTCTGCATGGTTCTTGGAGGGCCCCTCGAGCAGCATCCTTCCCAGTAAGCATCGCTCACTCCTGTGATGCCCTTCTCAGGTGGCCCTGGGTCCCTCTTCCGTGGTGTCCCTGAGCCCCATGAGACAGCTAGAGGGACAGCAGTTCTCCAGAACTGCTGGAAATGGGGAAACTGGGACAGAGAGGCAGGGTCGCAGGTCCTTTCTCAGGGTCGCTGGTGATGGCCATGGATTGCACAGGACCTGTGTGACTGTCACATCTGATCACACACAGAAGTCCACTGCCTGCACGGGGCTGTGTGAGAGCAATTCACAGAAAGATTTGTCTATGTGGAGTTCAAATATGAGGATGCTGACTGGATTCAACGCTGACCTTTTGCTGATAAAAACTCACAATGCTCCACGTGAATGGTGGTAGCATTGATGTTTTCTGTGTGGCTAGCACTTTGCAGCCTACTGAAGGCTTTTTCATGCTATGGGAGTATGGTTTCATCTTCCCAATTGCCCATGAGTTGAGGCCGAGGACCCCCACTCAACTCCAAAGGAAATGGAAACTCGGGTCTGAAGGAGTTGCCTGAGTGCAGGTGGCCCAGAAGTGGCCCGGTTGCCACGACAGCGGGTTGCTCAGCCTAGGAAGGATGGGGCTCTGTAGGGCTTGTCTTGTGGTTCTTCCTGCTCAGACTCACAGGTGGAAAGTTCTTCCAGCCTAAGTGTCCTTGTTCATCTCTAGAGGCGCAATGCACCCCCAGACCTGAGCACTGCATTCCAAACGTAAGTTTAAAAAAAAACAAGTTGAGCAAACATCTGAAAATTAAGAGTTTACATATAATGCAGAGATTACAGTTTCTCTTGAAAACTCATGAAATCTGGCTACAGGTTTGACGTCCCATTGTGAAGGCAGTAACTCCTGCTTAGAGGGGCAGAAGCTCCCAAGACTTACCTTGGCTAGTAGACCACATACAGATAGGGACCCAAGTAATGCCTCATCTTGCTGCCCAATGACCTGATGACCCATCCCTGAACCACCCCTGTAGGCCACTGACCATGGAGGCCTATCCACATAGCCCAGTCTGCCTTTTCCACCAATGCCTGCTCAGCACTGTCATACTTCCCTCTTTCTTGTCCAAGCCCTTCTTGGCCTTCACATTCAGTTTAGGCTGGTTTACCAGCCCCTCTGTGGACCCCCTTTGGTCCTCTTCTTCTTAAGATCAAACAGGACTTCTCAGTCAGTTGACACAGGTAAGATGTCAGAAGCAAAAAGGCCCTAAAGTTAATTTTTTTTCAAATGTTTTATTTATTAGAGAGAGAGAGAGAGCATGAGTGGGGGGGAGTGGCAGAGGGACAAGCTGAGTGGAGAGCCCCATGCAGGGCTCCATCTGAAGACCCTTGATCCCAGGACCCTGAGATCATGACCTCAGCCAAAGTCAGACGCTTAACTGGACTGAGCAGCCCAGGCGCCCCAACCCTGAGGATATTTGAATCAACCTTCTTGTCTACAATAAGGAAACCAAAGCCAGACTGACCCCTGGTCAGCCCATGTCATGACCGCATATCCATACTTCTCGGGGCCCCCGTGAAGCCTTCCCCGCGTACACTGCTGTTAGAATACCCTTCTTGCCTACTCATTATGTTTTAGTTCTGGCTGGAAAAAACACCAAAAAAGTACAGAGAATAGCCAAATACTCAAGTCCTCAACATCCAGAATGAACAAATATTAACATTTGCCGTATTTGCTGCAGACATTAAAAACCACCATTGTGAACCCTGTCTTGGTGGGGGGCCGGCTGAGTGACACATGGATGGTCCCTGATCCCAGCCCATTCTCTCTTTCTTGACGTAGCCATAGTGCAACTTGGCTGTACTTGCCTGTGATCCATATCCGCACATGGGGGCATACACGTAACACACAACACAGAAGGACGTGCACATATGTGCTTACACATGCACATGCATACACTCAACCCTTAAATTATACATTGTGTGGTTACATGCAAGCACCTAAATTCACATAAATATTTTGCTTTTTTCCATCCACATTGCATTTTTTTTTAAAGATTTTATTTATTTATTTATTTATTTATTTATTTAAGAGCCAGAGAGTGAGCACAGGTTGGGGGAGGGGCCGAGGGAGAAGGAGAGACTCTCAAGCAAACACCAAGCTAAGCACATAGCCCTATGCAAGACTACATCTCATGACCCTGAGATCACAACCTGAACCTAAACCAAGATTTGAACACCTAACCAACTGTATCTCCCAGGTTTCCCACACCCATCCGCATTGCATTTTGAGGCTGATGCACACCACACCTGGAAATCAGCTTGAAAGCACGACATTTCATAAGGGGTACATCATCTTATCTCCCCTCTCCCCTTTTCGTAGGCATCTGCATCATTTCCGACTTTCCACTGTCAATGACAGTAAAGTTCCAGCAATCCCATGCATCTCTTCTGGGGCTCATAAATGAGGCTTGTTCTAGAGCTTTCCCTTTTCTATAGATGTGTCCTGGATCTCTCTCCCTAAGGAGACAGGGGCATTCGGGGGCCTGCAAGGGTCATGAGTGAAGGTACCTGATACTGCCTCCAGCCTGTCCCTGGGCACTTTTCCTGGAAGTGCAATCATACTATTCTCACTTCCCCCCTGAGTCTAGCACAGGCTGGGCACAGGGACATGCCTCCAGTTGGCTGTGTCCGCACACGCCAGCCCTGGGGAGCCCTAGCCCATGGCCTGTTCATCCCGGGCCCATTAAACCTCTCACTTTGTATTTCCTAATTCCTTTAAGAAATCCCAAACCTGTCTCCTTGGATAGAAATAAAATAAATGCAATATCTATTGCTATCGCTTAAACACAAATTATAGTATTTTTTTATTAAATACTCTGTTGTCAAATGCTTGACATTCCTCATAATAGATAAAAAGGCAACTAAAACTAGTTATTTTCCGTTACCTTAGAGGCTTGCAACGTAGTTTGTAGTGTATTTACTTGTTAGGTTCTGCTTGTCGCATTTCATTATAAGCACGTGAATTATTTTCCCTATTAAATTAAGATGCACGCTCCCCTCCCCCAGCTACCCTTGAGCTATGAGAGGTGAAGGTCTGGAGATGGGAGAGTGGAGGAAGCCACCTGGTGCTCAGAGCTCCAGCCCTGCCCTAGTACAGACCCCACGCTTAGAGATGGGGTCCAGAGACCACCCCCAGTGATCCCTGTCGGGGGGTGGGGTAATAGCTTCTGGTACTACCTCCTCTGGCCTTCTCTGACTCAGCAAAGGCCTATTGTATACACTCTCTCCTGCCACCTTCATAGCAGTCCTGGAAGGTGGGTAGACTGGGTCTACTGCACCCAATTTACAGATGAGGGAATGATCCTGAGAGATGGGGCTTTCACATTGAGGTCAAGTTGAGGCTACAGTCCTTCTTGCACCTCCACCCCCACCAGGTGCTGCTGTGCCTTATGTGCCGGGTCAACCATCTCACGGGCAGTGTGCCTTCCTCTAACCCAACAGCAGCGGCCGTGTCTGAGTTTACAGGAGTGTGATCCAGCCTTCTGCTCTGATGAGGCTGGGGCTCTCCCATGGCAGAGGACGTGTCTGTGTTTGTGTGGCTTGGTGAGTGCAAGAGCCAAGGCTCCGGCAGGGTCTGTCTGATCTCAGATTCCAATTCAGAAGCAGTAAGGAGATAAATCTAAACTCTTTGAGGGGTCACAGGCTCCTTTGGGGATTTGATGAACTCTATGCCCCTCCTTCAAAGTTGGGGTTGGTGCACATTTCTCACATGAACCACATTTGACATACAATTTTGGAGGCTTCACAGACTCTCTGTTGGCCATCTATAGACCCACACAGGTTCCTGTGTTCTGCGTCAGAAAGCACCCTGATGGGGCGCCTGGGTGGCTCAGTGGGTTAAGCCGCTGCCTTCGGCTCAGGTCATGATCTCGTGTCCTGGGATCGAGTCCCACATGGGGCTCTCTGCTCAGCAGGGAGCCTGCTTCCTCCTCTCTCTCTCTCTGCCTGCCTCTCCAACTACTTGTGATTTCTCTCTGTCAAATAAATAAATAAAATCTTTAAAAAAAAAAAAAAAAAAGAAAGCACCCTGATGAGAGGTTGGTATTACCTCCTTTTGATGTTCACCTCGCCTAAAGGAACTGAAATGTGACCAAATTCTCTGCCTGCCACCCTTGCACACCTCCTTTCAGAAAAAAACCCTTTCTGGCATCAGTCTCCAGAATTGAAATAGGCACAGTGCAACCGGAGTGAGTGGGGTTTGTTTCAGTTCTGGGACAGGACCTGCTATTTTCTGGATCCAGGAGGGCTTGGAGGATAATGAGCCTAAGCACTGGGCTCAGATACTCCTGCTAGCTCAGGCACTCCCCGCTCCAGCCACGGCACTTCTTTGGAGGATGAGTGGAATCCATCAGGTCCCTGCAAGCCTCCAAGGCTATCCTTTCAAGAGCCCACACAGGTGCAGTGCCTGGCAGGAACCCACAGGAGCTCAGTTTGCTCCTCTGCAAAATGAGACAGATCCTCTCTGAGCACATGCCATATCAACAAAAGGGCTTTGCCTCTTTCGTAACAGAACACTGTGCCTGTTTCTATTTCTCTACCTGCATGTTTAGCCTGTTGGTCTCTGGTCTGACCTGTTCTTGCTGTTTAATCTTACAGAGAACATCCTCAGGATTTCTGCTATCTTGATGTGTCTTTCAACAGCAGCCACTCCATCATTTGAAAGCTTTGTAGCAACCTAGCACCTCTCATCTGAGGCTGCTTCCCTAACACAAATGCTTCCCAGCGCTGTGCTGATAACGCTCGGCAGTGCAGGGAAAGAGGGAGCTGATAAGGCCACATGCACATCAGAGAATTATGCCTCCTCAACCCAACAGCCGCCTTACCTTGGAACCAAATCAAAGTGCGGGGGAACATCTACAGGTACATATAAAAGGGGAGATAAAAGAAAAAGTACCTCGAAAGTCTTTGGATGGAAAAGAGGAAGCCAGACAAGAAGGATGTGGTGGCCTTGCATGGATCCCATTGGGGTCCCCAAACTGCCATCCAGACCACCACATCTGAAGCATTGTCTTCGTTGGCCAATGGGCATGGATACAGGAGTGGGTGTGAATGGAAAGAAGAGGCCAAGGAGAGAGAGGAAGCTGACCAGGCCTTTGGCAGACCCTAAATGTTACTTCTGCCTCACCCATTTGGAAACCCACTAGTTTAGGGTGGGTGGCTCTATTTCCTTTGGGGTTTTCCTCACCACCGCTCAGATCACTTACAATACTTGAGGGTAAATAAAGCCCATCAGAGATGAAAGAATCAGGACTGGTCCTGTCAGAAGAGAGGTGAAGCAGTGAGGTAATGAGGAGGAGGGAAGACATAGGTAGATGGTGTGGAGAGAGCAGAGATGGAATGGAAGAGTGGGGAGGGCAGGGGTCCAGGGACTAGGAAGAGCATCCCTCAAAGTCCTTGCCCAGAACCCTGGGGGAGTTTTAGACCCACAGCCAGGAGCAAGGTGTCCAACTACAGACACTGAAATGGAGTGCTCAGCAAATGTTCTGGATTATCCGGGCCCCAAATCACAGCTCCCAGGGTCTCACATCTGGTCTTCTTCCACAACCCTACCCATCCCTGTCCCAGATTTTCAGCCCAGTAAGGCATTACTGCTTTCCTCAAAATCAGAATTCCCATCACATCTTGGTCAAGTGCCTTTGCCATCTTTCTGGACACCCAAGTGCCTTTTTGGTTGCAATCACATGTCCATCACCCCTGCTCTCATTTGTAGTTACAATTGTCTTGATGCCCTCTGGGACTAGAGCTGGTTGGCTGCTGCTCCCAACATTCTAGGAAGCTCAGCCCAGTTCATGGTCTTCTTCCCATACCAGAAACCCTACTCTGCTGGCAAGGTCTCCCTCAGGAAGGGTTGCTCAGAGCCCCTGGGGTTGATGAGATAGAAACTACCCATCTTGGAGGTGACTTCTCATCCCCAAGGCCAGCCCAGTCCTCCCCTGAGATGCAACATTCCCTTGGAGAACATCTTGATGTAGATGAAGGGCGCTACGTAAATCAATAAATCATAAGTCTGTTGGACGGCACTTAGAAAGGTAAATGCATGTGTGTGATTCACTCGGAGAACCCTCCTAAAAAAGATAATACACTCAATATCTCACCGTGCTGACATATTTCAGCTCAAATGATAATGGGTCAGGATTGAGCAAAGCTTAGAGAGTGAATTACCTTTTAGCCATCGCTTCAAGTTTAGGGTTGCAGTCACCAACAAAATCAATGTCGAAGGATTCCTGTTTCTCAGGCAATTCCTACAGTGACTCCTAATGAAATAAACCATTGAAGCCTTTTAATCAGGGCACCTGCCTGAAAGGAGGAAGCCATTGGGAGGAGGCTGGGGCCCTGGGGACCTGTTTTCCCCTTACCGGGCAACGCATGAGTGATTCTTTAATTGTAGTAATGATGTGCTTACCCTGGACCTAGCTGCTCAGGCAGCAGGAGGCTGCAATTCTCCCGGGCACAGAGCTGGCATGACCCCAGATGGGGCTGCGCAGGTCTCTGAACAGGGCTGGATCACCTGGTGCCATGGCACTTAGGGGTTTGTTTTACTGGCAGACACGTGACAAATCTCTACTGAAAGACAGCCCTGAAATAAACAAGCCCTCTTGGGATCTGAATCCCAGGGTTAGTGCTACAAAAGTGGGCCCTGAAGAATGTGAGTGTTCATGGGCTTCTGCCCCTACATATGCTCTTCCTGCCTCTCCTACCTGCCTCTCTCTCAAACATTAGTTCGTGTCACTTCAGGTATTTCTAAATATTGGGAAACTTGAGGCAATTCAAGAACATCGAGGTTGACCTAGAAGGTCTCCACAAAAGCTTTCTTTTGTGCCCACTTGTTCTCAGCAGGCCGTGTCTGGGGCTTGCCTCTCTCACATTCATCCCTCCTTCTTTGGGGATTCTTCCTGATTTTCTTTGGAAACCAATGCTTCTCTCACTCCTGTGTCTGAGTTCACTCTTCTTTCAGCTCCATGTCGGGCATAGGAATCATGCCTGAGCCAGTTGGCACAGCCTTACCTCAACAAATTCATCCTGTCAACCAAGACTTTTGGGGCAAGTGATGAAGATAGGCCTGGTTCCCCCTTTGAAATCAAACTTGGGCCTACGGGATGTGCCTTTGCTCGATGATCGTCAGAAGGAAAGCCCATCTGAAAATGTGACCCACACAAAGAAAGTTGGGCCAAGAGGCTGAGGCCGTGAATTCAACTCCTCTGTTCACTATCTGAGGCTCTGTGTCCAGCCACCCCCAAGCAAGAGCTTTTCCGATTCTTCGGTTTGTGAGTCAAGAAGTTTTCCATTCACTTTGGTCTCTCTCTCCTTCCTTCCTTCTTCCTTGCCCCCACTTCCTTCCTTCCTTCCTTCCTTCCTTCCTTCCTTCCTTCCTTCCTTCCTTTTTTCCTTCCTTCCTTCCTTCCTTCCCTTCTTCCCTTCCTCCATCATTCCCTTATTTTTTCTTTCGTTCTATCACAGGCAATCAAAAAATCCCCGGATTTCCCCCACCTACAAGGAAATAAATCATGAACATTGTGAGAAATGGTTTCTGTCTATCTCAGGAGGAAGCCTTTCCAGGAAATCCACAAGGGAAGGACCCCAAAGTGACCATGACATCAGTCCATGAGGCTGTTGGTTTCTGAGGACTAAAACATGAATTTTACAAAAAAAAAAAAAAAACTTTAAATAAGCCCTATGAAAGACTTTATGACACAGATGGGGAAGGACTTGATTTTCTTGGAAAACGATGTGAAAAAAATGCCACCCCTATAGCTGGTCATGCTGAGAGGCACATAATTTCTCAAAATCCCATTTTTTTTGATGGACCATAATGATTGATACAGAGAGGAGCTTTAGCCATGGATAGCTTGGCTACAGCCCTGGTGTGCTCAGAATGGCCAAGAATGAGTCTCCCATCAGCCAGTACCCCCTTACTCCTCCTGTGAAAGACCCTTAGAGTAGAGATCCTTAGAGTAGATCTGCTCATATACAGGATAACTGGATCAATGGGGAATGATAAATAAAGTAACTGGGGACAAGCAAGACAGAATGTTGGAAGGAGCCAAAGTCAAAGTCCCTTGGGTCTGGGTGGAGGTCACCTTAACATCAAAGCATGAAGACCCCAGTGACCACCACCACAGACCCTCTCTTCTGGGGCTGGTGCCAACAGGATCACATAGCACCATGGAGGCATAGCCACAGACCACATGCATTCAGCTTGATCCTTGAGCAGAAAGCGGGTGGGCGCCCACCGCCCTTTGTCTGCCATGGTGATGTATGGCTGTTGACACGACTAAACAAAGGTATTATTAGTAGATTACGTCTGAGAGGCTGGACTCGTGCAGAAAGAGGGCAACAAGAGCCCTGGGCCTCGCTCAGCTCCCAATTACTCCACAAAAGCCTAAACCACCAGGTCAGGGATAAAAGTGAATAAATGTTTCTAAATTCTTATCTTAAACACACTTAAGCTTAAAGCTATTTAACTGGGGCTTTAAAAGCATGTGAGCTTCGTGGAGCCCAGCTACCTGCCTCATTCTCTTGCTCTTATTTTTGCTTTTATCCTTTTAGTCTTGAAGAAGCCTAATTAGAAGCTTGAACAGGGCTCTCTCTCCCTGCCCTTAAATCAGTAATTGGCTTCAGTGCAGAGACTGTCAGGAAATTAACACATCACAACATGACAGCTGTTAATTTTTTCTCCTTATTTGTCATATGAATCACCGCTGATTTGCCGGAGTGCATAACAAATTAGTGGGCTGTAATCAGCGGTCTCTCTTCTGTGAGCTGCACCTTCTCTTTTTTTTTTTTCCTCTTTTTCCCCCCTCTCTCTCTTTTTCTCTCTCCCCCTAAAGTCCATTACTTCACTGCCTCAGCAGAGATGACGGTTCCTAGGTGTGTCATTGTCAATAAATCAGAATAAGCAAATGCTAAAAGCACAAGAAGCTCTTTAAACTTTGATGAAGGCTTTTAGTTACATTTTTAAACTTACACTCATAACTGGAATTTTTTTTTTTTAAATTGTCACTCCCTGGTAGTGATAGACTGTCAGGTTTCTAGTCATTTCCTCATCCAATGTGCCAGGGAAGGTGGAGTTCCAAGTGTCATTTGCACAAGTTCTGGCTGACGGAGAAGGGGGTGGAGGAGGTGTTATGGAAGGCATGGTGGGGGTGGGGAGATCGGAGAGTCTGACAGGGTCAGACCAGGGGTCCTTCCTTTCAGAGTGAGGGATTGGGGAAAGAGGCGAATGGAAGAAAGGTGAGGGGAGCAGGCAGAACAGGAGGAAGAGAAATGGCTTCTGGAACTTTATCGTCTTCAACCTTTCTAACTTGACTCATTGTTCTCTGTGTATAAGCCATCTGAAAAGGGGTGTGAACCTTTGTGAAATGCCCTCAAAGTGGCAGCCCAATTATGGGTTCTGGGACTTTATTCCTCCCTTAGCACCTTAGGTGGTTCTTAAGACCAATATTTATGGTGTCTGAGAGGAAGGGAGTATGAGAAGGGCGATAGCAATGAGGTGGCTTCACAGTGTGGGATTATGTCCCAGACTCTGAGATTTGGCAGACAAACCTGGGTTCTCTGCACCTACACTGCGATGCAGAGGGAGAAGGAGCTTCTTCTCAGCCTGGACCTTTCTGGACTGATAAATCCTTGTCTTTAGAACTTGAGTGAGTCGAGAGTCAGTGGGAATTTCACTGGGAGCACAGTCTCTTAGGACTCTGTCATCAGGTACTCATGGGTATTATAGACTGACATTGTACTGAAGGGTATTATAGACTGACATTGAACTGAAGGTGAAAAGATTTCAAGGTTAACTTCACCCTTCACTTCTTCTCTCATCTTCTCTGTCTCTGTCTCTCTTCCTTCCTTCTTTCCACCCACTCACCCTTCCATTCTTTCTTTTATCCATCCATCTACCATCCATCCATCCATTTGTCCATCCATGTATCCATACATCCATCCATTTGTCCATTTGTATCTATGTTTCCATCCATCCATCCATCCATCCATCCATCCATCTATCCATCCAGTGTGCCTTTCACATGAGCCCAGCATGTGAACAGTGGGAGGGAGTAGAGGATGGGTCTATCTCAAGATAGGACAAAGGTAGGAAAATCACAGCCTTAGAAAAGTAAAATCCCAGTCCTGCTGCTGCCACTCCACCATGCCACCTCAAGAGGAAGAGTTTAAGAATCTTACTCCTTTAGTCATCACATCAGCAAATGAGTTATTCTGTCTACCATATTGATCTTATTCATCTCTTTCTTAAGAATTAGTCGAATAACTTTCTGATGTTGAATTCTACTTCGGTCACTTGAAAATTGGATTTAGTTCAGTTTATCAAAGACTTTGCTGGGACTATCGTGCACGAACTCTAGGAACCAGAAATTCAATAAATTAGGGTTCAGGATTAGAATTAGAACATGTGTAGTTAGAATTAGAGCATGTGTAGTTAGAACATGGGTACTTAAAACAAAAAGCACTGTGGTAATTTTTTAAAGTAAAATTTTATTGTGTTTGTTTTGTTTTGTTTTGTTTAATCTCAATACCTGGGGTTTGGGATATATGTCCCACTGCTATTATGTCTTCTTCCTGAGAGCTGAGATGCCCCATCCTAAGAGGCACAAACCTGCCATCCAAACATTAGCCATTTAAATTGAGGTCTTACTGTGAAAGTCACTGAAGTCATTTAAATCTTTTGGAAATAAAACAACTGTCCTTTTTTCCCTTTTTACTCGTGATAATTTATACACATTCAATATGTTTAAATACAGTTCAATATGCTACATCTTATAAAAATCTCTGCTGAGAAAATTCCTCTCTAATGTCATCTTATAAGCTTGAAGAAAGGGTTTTTAAGCAAAATACCAATTTTACAATTATTCTGTCAAATCCTAATTTAAGAAAAAAAATCATTTACCCGTCATATGACGTGGAGCGAGTTTCCTGATAGAGACTTGGATTGACAGTAGTGAAGTACAAGCTTCACGGAAGCAGCATATGTGGGGAAGCAGCTCCCCAAATGTGGGGAGCTCTGCCATTCCATGACAACCCAGGCCCACCATGGCACAACCTAGCACCTGGCTGGTTTCGGGAAGCTGACACAGGAGTAGGACTTGTGGGCACTGGGCTCCATAGGCTGGATGCCTCTGGGCACAATGCAATGTTTCTAGCATTTAGAGAGAATCCATTGAACTGATGAGTTCCACTGTTTGCTAAGTGGCTCTCAGGGGCAACCACTCTTTTCCCAGCTCATAGGCACCTCTGCGGTACATGCTGACTATACCTGCCTCCATCCTTGCTATCCCTGACCTCCAGTCCTCTAGATGCCAGATTTCCCCATTCCCATGTACTATGCCTACTTTTCCCTGACTGCATCACTGGTGTCCTTTTCCTTTCCAAATTTATATGGAAGCCCTGTTTTTGATAAACCAACCCCCTTAAATCTCCCTTATCATTTCAAGGTCTTTGCTCTATAACTGAAACTGTGGTCTCAGTGACACATTCTGGGGACAAGCTTCCTCTGTTGTCCTCTATGGTGGCAATTGTTCATTCTTCTGCACCCAGTGTACAGTAGGATCAGGAGTCATCCCAGAAGATAAGCACCATCTGATGGTGTTCCTCTCTACCTCTTGTAATCCCTGGGCATTTTTCTCATTCACCAGTACCAGGATAACCGAGTTAGTGTCTTCCCTGAACTCCTACCTATTGTTGTCAATGGGAATGACCTCAGTCTTAACATGGTTGACCTATCAACCATCACTGATACCTCACAGTTGATTGATCCATCTGCTAGTTTCCAATGGCTTGTATTTCACACATTTCAGCCATTCAGGTGAATAGCCATGTCCAAGTGGACTATACCCTTGTCCTTAAAGTCTGACTCTCTCAAATCTTAAATCCTGGAGCTATAAAATTCTCAGGCCCAGAGTCCTGTCTTAGCTCTTTTGCATATTTCCTCATTTACACATTTTTACTCTATTTTACTGGGATTTCTGGGCCATGAATGCCAATGCTACCTTCCTTCTTAGCAATTCCTTCTGCTTTGTTTTTTTCATCTGCTTTTCAAGTTCTTTTTTCAACCATTCTCATGTGATTGTCCTCCATGTCACATCTCTTTTCATTGTCCATGACCCACCCTCACATTATCCCATTCTTGAGTTAATCCATTTCCCCCCCTTTACTTCCACTCTAGGTTTAAGGGCAATGCTGGAGAAAAATCACACTCTTCTGAAAGTTGGAGGCCCTATAGACACAAGGTATCTAGGTTCAGCTGAGCCTTCCACATTGTGTACCATTTCTCTGAGTTTTCTCACTCAACTTTCTCTCCAGAGCAGGAAATTATCCCAATTGAATATTTTAACATTTCTTTATGGTTTTCCAATCTCTTCCTTTCTACCTTTTTCTCCCATCACAGTGGGAAAACCTCCTTCTTGTATGGGAGACTGATCTCCCCATTTTATCTCTGTTCCACTTTCATTTTATCCACTTCCACCCCCCAAGTATCTTTTCGTGGCTTCACTCCTTTTTATGTTTAAACATGTTTATATCTCCACCAACTTAATAAGAGAAAATTCCCCTATATCCCCAAGCACATTTTTGCTCTCATAACCAATCAAGTTTCTAGAAGAGGAGTTTACACTTGCTGGCTCCACTTCCCCCTCCATTCACTCTTTAACTCATTGCAGTTGGGCTTCTGCTCCCTCCCTCTGAAGGACACCCTCTCACCAAAATTGTCCAAATACTTGCAGAAAAAAGATGCTTTTCAGTTCATAACTCACTTGATTTTTTCCCTCCAGCATGAAGGCATAGTTAGCTCTTAGTTTGACTTTCAAGATAATCATATCCTCTTGGGTTTTTGATACCTCTCTGGCCATTCCTTTTTGGGTTCCTTCATAGTCTTATTTCTCATGATTTTTACATTAAATATGTATATTTTCCTTGGGATTTCTTTTTTTTTTTTTCTTTTTACACTTTACATACCCTGTTAACAAGCTTGACCTCTGTTTTGGCTTTAAATATGAGCTCATATCTGAATCATCTGATCATTTATCTTGGATATCTTTTGACTATCTGCAAAGTTAACCTGCCATCTCTCTTCCCATCTTTAGCTGCCTTGGGTTCTTTGTCTAGGGATCAATAAACAAAGACCTTCCTGAATTTCTTGCTCCCTAGTACAGCCATTGTCTGACCAATCATCAGATTGTGTGGATTCCCATATCTATCCATTCCAGCCATTTCCATTCCCATGACCCCAGTCTTTACTACCATTTTTTCTCATTTGTTCAATATAAAGCGTCCATATTGCTAGCTTCCAATCTAATATGACTTCTACACTGCAGCCAGAATCACCTTTCCTGATGCAAATTTGACCTTGCAGCTCTCATGCCTAGTAACTGCTGTGGAGTCCCACCATCCTGAACGTGTTTTCAAAAACCTCTATGATGGGACTCACCTGCCTCCTAGGGTGACATCAATCACCACCCACACCACATGTTATAATCCAGAAATACTGAACTCATTCCATTCTCTAAAAATACTAAAAATTTATCTTATCTCCAGGCCTTTGCTCATGCTGTCTCCTTTGCCTAGGACAGCTTTGTCTGCAGTGTCAGTGAAATGCTCCCTAAATCTGTCTCCTGATTCCCAGCCTCACACCCCAAAGAATGGGGCCTGGAAACATAGCAACCTGATGTTGCAGCTCATATCACATGACCTTTTTGGCATGTCTGTTGTCACACCAGGTGCTACTGCCAGGTAGACAATACACTGTGTCCAGGCAGAACCAATATGCTCAGTGTTGTAGCCTGGCACCCAGCACAGAACCTCACCCTGGCAATTTCTCTGGGCACGTCGGTCAAATGCCTTAGCATTTGATGTCCATGGTGACACACCTGGTGGACCTTTTTACTTCCTGAAAGTCAGTCCATACATTGAGCTCCAGAGTTTGGAATTAAATTTACTACCCAAACATCTTTCAGTTTTTATCAGATTTTGTAAGACAGCTGAGTAAATGGAAGGCTCTCTGTACTCCAAGTAAAAGCTTGTAAGTACCTAGGGTTATTTCTCTCTGCATGAAGCTAACCAGCTGGTGGTTTCCATCTCTAAGCAGATGTCTGGCCCTGCGTAGACCCAGCAGGGCTGAGCCCCAGGGCTACACCCCTTACACACACACCCCCGCCCTGGTGTTCTGAAGAAGGCTTCTCAGTTAGGATCCTTTGCAATTCAGCTGTTGCTGAAAACTTGAAGTCCATGGAGGCAAAAGCCAAGAAATAATTTCCAGAGCAGAGCAAAGTGAACTGAGGCTGGCAGGAGAAAGAAAGTCAGCCGTTGGGCAACATCAAAAATCAGTCTGTGCTGTTCAGGCAAAAATAAACAAAAGCACACAAAAACCAAACAAGACAGAAATGCTCATTAGCTGGGCCGACCTACCCGGGCCACCCACTTTGCAGAATTCACCAAATCCTTGCAGATTCACCTCACGATGGCCCACCCTTCCCCGTGCTCCCCAGGGGCAGGCAGGGCACCAGAGTGGAAGAAATACCAGAGCAAACTAGCGTCACCCCTCCCAAGCTGCTCAGGAAGGGGCATCAGCAGCAAGGCCAGCTGGAGGCCAGGAGTGGGCAATTCCCTGCCTGCTGCCTCGGTTTCCCCTTAGAGAGAGCAGCCCATTTTTCCTTGGCACATTGACCCTCATGAGTGTGAAATGGAGGTTGGGGCAGATCAGTGACTGTGAGGAAGGGCAGCATTCTTTGAAAAGTTGTCTTCAGGTTTAGCTATCCCTTTATAATTAAAAAACAATTGCTTTCTTTCTTTCTTCTTTTTTTTTTTTTTAAAGAAATCACAAGTAGATGGAGAGGCAGCCAGAGAGAGAGAGAGAGATAGGGAAGCAGGCTCCCTGCTGAGCAGAGAGCCCGATGCGGGACTCGATCCCAGGACCCTGAGATCATGACCTGAGCCGAAGGCAGTGGCTTAACCCACTGAGCCGCCCAGGCGCCCAAAACAATTGCTTCCTTATTAAATTTTATAGCAAGTGAAGCCCAACGAAAGCATCTGGCCTCATTGGGGTTGGGGGCACAAAGATAGGGTCCTTGTTAGCCCCTGCGGTGGGCAAGGGGATTTCACTTATTTGTTTACTGAGTTTTCTGTCTTCCCCACCAGAGTGGAAGGGTGGAGACGTGCACATTTTTTTCATCACTATGTCCCCGATGCCCAGACCAGGGCGTGGAGTGTGTTTGTTGAATGAAAGAGAGAGTGAATGAACATAAGCCCCACTGGGTCAGGGACTATGATTGAAGTACCTTGCCAGACACAGGGTAGACGCGCTCAGCATCTGTTGTGCATTGTTTATTAAAACAGAACATAAAGGAAAGGAAAAAAAAAAAACTTTTGAAGAAGCTTTTCTAGAATAAGTCTTGTGTTTCCCAATTGAGACATTGAGGCCCAGGGAGGCCAGGTTTGCCTGCAGCCTATGAGCTGTTTAGACACTCGTGAGGCTGAGTTCTCTGAGCCTAGGTGAAGGCCCAGCTCAGGGCTTCTCAGGGCTGGGGGCCTCGGGAAGCCCAAGCCCTGCAGTCACTGGGGAAGCATGCCTGGTGTCAGAGTGCTAAGACCAGGCCTTCTGGGCTGCCCAGCAGTGGAACAGAGACCTCTCTTCTGGAGCTCTCCACCTCATCTCAGCAGATGCCACACATCCATTCTCCTCTGTGGCCCCCAATGCTCACCTGCTCACTAGTTTTCTGGAGTGTGGACAAAAGGAAGCCTGGACAGGTGTCAGGTGAATGGCTAAGACACAAACACAGGAAAGACGGTGGCCTTGCCTGGAGGGTCCCCAACCAGTGGGCCTTGGTTTTCAGCGCTTGGAAGAGCTGAGGAGATTTTTGGCAGCTTAGGAAAAGGGTGAACTCCCAGAAAGTCAACCTCTCCCGTCCAGGCTGGGCTCGAATGCCCCCCTCTCCAGGAAGCCTTTGTGGTCCCCTGGATCTCCAGACACTTCTCAGTTTCTTCCTTCTCCAGCAGGTTCGTCTCCTCTGCCTGGGGCCACGTGTGCTTCATGACAAGGACACGTTCTGTCCTCCTCTGACCCTCTTGTGCCCAGCACAGTTCCTGGCTCCAAGGAAATATTTGTGACAAGTGCACAAGGCCTCTCAGTGTCCTCAGGACCAGAGAAGCAAAAAGAAACCGAAGATACTCTTTAAGAGGCTCAAGGACCACAGGGTGAAAGACAGTGACGGTAAGGGACAAGGATCAGCAAGGAGCAAACATGCCAGCTTTGTCCTTTCTAGTCCTCGGGACCTAGAGGCTGCTGGACACGGTGAGGTCAGCTCTTCGCCCTCTCCGCATCGTGTCTCCTTGGTAGGTCAGACCTCGTGTCATATTAAATGAAAAGGAGCGAAAAGATCAGATGTGAACAAGGTGAATAAGAGGAGTGTAAACCTTTGCTCAAAACACCGTGTGCCTGATAAAAGGAAAGACTATTTAGTCCACCTCTTGTTTGCCTCAGGTGTGTGGGAGTTGTTTGTGTGAACACGGCCGAGGAATGGTCCTCAAATGCCGGTAGGGCTGCTCTGAGTCGGGGCTCAGGATATCCGAAGTGAGGGTAGAGAGACAGGACAAGGCTGTGGGCTCTGGCTTCTCTTCCCTTCCCCGTCTCTCTCCTCCTTACAGGTCATTGTATGGTGCATGGGTTGTGGCCCCTGGGAAGCTGACTCTTAGGGAGAACCTGGCTAGTTAGTGAGTGCTGTTGTGGGCCCGTGTATGGCAAGGAAGCAGGACCGGGCAGAGGAGGGAGCCAGGCTGTAATGCTTCCTTGGAGGAAGGCCTCCACTAACCTCACCAAAAGGTCCGAAGACAGGAGGACCCTCCAGGCATCCAGCTGTGGGGCAAAGGTGCTGGGTCCCCAGACACCCTGCCCCACCCCCAGCCAGTCAAGCTTAGATGCCCTCACCTGGGAAAGGCATGACACTTGGCTGGCAGTTGAGGCTGTGTGCTGGGGCTCTCCCAACAGCTGGGTGAATATGTCCTCTACTCCTGAAGGGGCATCTAGGCAGTCCATTTCAGCATGGTTTAAGGACTGTCTCCAAACTCTCTAAGACAATTAGTATCCCTTAGTATCCCTGTTGTACAATCTATTTTTGAAGTCTGGCTACAATATCTATCATTCTTTTAAGTGTTAAAATCTCACATGTCTCCTGAGCATAATGAGACTGAAGTAATGGGATAATGGGAAGGAGACATGTTGGGATTGACAGGAAGAAGTGGCAGGGAACGAAAATGGAAAACCAGTGGTAATTCTCTGTTACCTGTTCCCTTTTACCCCCAACACACTCAGCATGCCTGACTTAGAGCGGAGAAAAATCAAGTGTCAAGGTTAAGACTATTTAACTTGAATGACGCGCATCTGACAAACATAGACTTCGGATCTGGAAGCCCTGCCTTGTTGTTCAGAAGGGGTGTTGAGGCCTGAGGAGGGGGAAAAGAGTAGCTTAGCTTCACACGGCAAGTCAGTGTGAAACTAGGAGGAGATCCCAGTGATTGTCTCTCATACTAGGGTTGAGTTAAGACCATCTTTCTGGTCCAAGACTCATGGAAGATGATGTTCCTCCCCACCCAATGCTGCACATGTAGACTGAACCCTGTGACATTTTTGCAATTTCACAAAACAGTGCAAATCAGTTAGCCTTTATTGAGATCATATTGAATGCTCAGCATTGTCCTCAGGCCACAAGAAAGCAAGAGAAAGAAGAGTCAGGCTTGTTTTTGATTCAGCAATCAAGAAGTATGGCCAAAAAGCAATGGGAGAGCATCACTGGGCAGACCAGAAGAAAATGCACACATGAATATATGCACACCTCAAGGTCAGGTGCAAGTAACTCAGGGTAGACCAGAAGGGAGGCCATGGATGAGGCTTGGAAGTGGGTTGGTTTGAGGGTCTCAAGAAAGAGGTAAGGACACAGGAATCAGGGAAGCCAGGCCCTTCTGCCCTTTACCTCTCAGAAGAACTTGAGTTGGGTGAGGAAGTTCTGCCCAGGGAAGAAAGACTTTGGTCTGATGGTCACTGAGGAGTGCTCTTGCCCTGTCTGGTGGAAGGCCACTCTCTCTGGAGTCCAATCAATGAGCAGCCAGATTGGAGGAGAGATTCCTTGATGTTCCCATACACCCAGAGGTCTACAGATGACCCCAGAGATAAAGGGGTAAAACCCATGCAAAATCCACTCACACTGGGCTGCAGAAAGAGACCTTGGGGACACAGGCATCCCCAGTAGAAAGGACGTCCACACAGTAAACATCAGAGTGGCTGCAGCCTTGTGCACCTGAGGGAGTGTAAGCTACAAGAGAGTTAAGTCCATGACACAAGGGAGACTGTGGACCTTTCTGGGAACACATGGGCCATCCCTGAACTCCATGGAAGTAGGGATGTCTGGTATTGACCATTGTCAGGTTGACCCAGTATAGGCAAACACCTTCTCCAGGCTGCTGTGGGGATGGGCAGCATGCTGGTGCTTATCAGCAGGGAAAGGGCCATTTCTAAGTTCAAACCTTGCCCTGAGTGAGATACCCAATAACTGCATCTCTCAAAGCTCTATCTCAACTTTTTTTGAAAAGTTCATCTTTTCCAACCTCTACTACCACATTAGCAATCAAACACAAAAGCCAGATTACTCTTGTTTGGGGGAAAGTGATTCTAACTGGGTGACCATCAGAACACAGAGTCCATGATTATGGGGACATCAGGGACTTTTACTGGGTCCCTGGGCCCTCCCTCTGCCAGCAGGAGCCCCAGGTGATAATCATTAGTGCTAGTAGCAAATGTTTCTGAGAAAAGACAAGAATGTGTGACTTCCTTTGTCACTGAAATATGATGGAAGTTCCCCAGGTTGTCCCTCCCAGGGCAGATATCTTTAAAAGACAGTGTGGGTGATTTGTTCTCTGTCCTTCTTCATGACATGAGACTAGCAGAGTTCCAGATGGTGGGTTGTCTGTTAATCCAGGACTGCTAATGAGCATGGTAAGGGACACATTCCCCTCTGATGACTTCAGATGAACATGTAACCCAAGGGAGAAATTATTTCAAGTTTGTAGAAGTTTAGAGTTGTTTGTTACTACAGCACAACGTGTCCCATCCTGACTAATACACCACCTAGCTTAAAGCTTTCCAATGGTTTCCTTCACAATAATGATGCTATCCTAAACCTTTACCATGATCAATAAGATTCTAAATTATCTGGTTTCTGATTCCTTCCAAACTCATCTTCCACTGGTCCTGCTTTGCTCACTTCCTTCCAGCCATGGTGATCTTTGACATGTCAAGCTCATCCCTCCCTGAAAGACTTGACACTTGCTGTTATCTCTGCCTGGAAAAATCTTCTCCCAGATTCTCAGCCCCAGGTGGATTCAGATCCAATCAGATGCCATCTCCTTGGAGAGACCTTCTCTGACCTCTGTCAAATGAAACCCAGTCACTCTTTATTATATGAACCTCTTTATACTTTTTCCTGAGCATCTCTTACTTTATAAAATTAGTCTTTTGTTTGTTTGTTTATGTTATGTTTCTGTTTGTTTATGTTATGTTATCCTCTCCCTTAAAGTATGAGACAAGAATGTTTTCTGATTACAATACCTAGAACAGGGTCTGGTACATAGTAAGAGTTCAGTAAACATTTAATAAGTGAGCGAATGAATACACAAACCAGCAAAATTCATCACCTCATGGCTAGGATCCAAAAGAGAAGCTCAATGAATGGCATTCATTTTTACAAACAGATAACAACTCAGCCCAGAAACCCAGCGGTGCTAGCTGTACGCAGTCTCTGGCAGAAAGACCCAGCTCCAATTTGGAGCACTGACCATTTCCTCCCAGATTTAGGCACTGGATTCACTGTGATAAATGGCCTGAGCTCCTCATTGCATTTAATGGCAAGCCCTGATCCAAGTGGAATCGCAGCCAGGTGGCTCATGGGAGACTTGGAATATGACTTCCAGATAGACCACAAAACCTGGAGAAGCTAACACTGTTCCAGATACATTAACTCATAATCCCCAGGAAGCCCACACTTCTGGTGAGAGAAGGGGTAGCTCCCCTCTCCACAAGCACTAATAGCCTTGGTTAATCCTCATCCCAGTGAAAGATTCTTGCCCATGTGTCTGGAGAAACTTCATCAACGTCAGCACGAGGGTCCAATGCAGAGAGAGAGAATTGCCCAGACAATATCTGCTCTGCAGCCTTCTTGGATTATGGATTGTGTAGGTCTTTGTTGAGATTGCCCTGGAGCTGCTGGGGGGCCAGTGTTACCCCCATGGCCATCTGGCTTAGCTCATCTGCCTATTCTCTGTCTCCAGAGAAAGACAATGGTCACGATGGTCACTGTACCTGGTACGTCAGCCCTTATTCTCAGTAGGGACAGAGGAATTTGGGTTTCTGCCTCAAAAAAAAAAAAAAAAAAAAAAAAAGGAAAAGGGTGGGGCTCTCATCCAAGATGTCCATCCAGCAAGCAAATGGGCTGTTCTAGCCTTCCCATGCATCCTCTCTCTAGTGCTTGTGCCCTCCCCACCCTGCCCCTGCTGTTCCTTTTGTCTCCTGTTCTCTTTCTTTCTCAAGCCTTTGACTGAGACCTTCCTCCAGGTCTTAGAACTCAGCCTTTGCTTTTCATTCTGCTCTCTGTCTTAGCAGAGCAGGTCCCTCCATGCTCAAAAACACACCATCTCCCCTCTTGTGGCTACTTACAATCCACCTGGGTTTTCTCCTTTTGGCTGGTTTTGGAGGGTGTTAGCAGTGGTCTTTAAAGTGACTCTTAATCTCACAAAACAAACTGAGGGTTGCTGGGGGGAGGGGGGTTGGGAGAAGGGGGGTGGGGTTATGGACATTGGGGAGGGTATGTGCTTTGTTGAGTGCTGTGAAGTGTGTAAACCTGGCGATTCACAGACCTGTACCCCTGGGGATAAAAATATATGTTTATAAAAAATAAAAAATTAAAAAAAAATTTTAAAAATAAACAGCAATCCACAAACTGATGTCCATTCATGGGAAAAAAATGAAATAAAAATAAAGGCTAAGGAGTAACTTTTTGATGACATTTTTAGTTGATAAAATTATTCACTTTAAAGGGCTGGTTATTATATGTCTTCATCTGGGAAGATTTTTTTTTCTTCAACAAAATAGAGATGGTGGCTATTTATTTTCCTGCAATCTTCTGGCCAAAGAAAAACCTGGCAACCTCAAATTGGAGACCAACTTGGGGTCTCCCAGTTGTTATAATGTTTACAGTCTCATGAAATTCAGAATCTTGAGAACAGGCAGACCATAGGACACCCTTACCTGCCTGTGCAGTCTCTGCCTGGGTACATGATGCTGAAACCCTCTTCCTCCTCTTTCCCAGGTCCCAGGTTCACAAATGAGCCCTCTGCTGTCGAGGCGTGACCGTTCTCTTAACCCTGGAATCTCCAACTACGGCCATCTTGGGTTCTCCCTCATTCAATGGACTACACACCTTAGGTTTTTCCCCTCCACTTCGTTGGGTTCCCCCTCTTTCTCTCCAAATCATCACCATGCCCATGATTCACTGACCTGTCACATCATACAATTAGGGCATAGCCTTCTCCTGTTTCCATAGATCAGTATGTTTCCTGACCCATCCTAGTCTGCTGTGTGCAAACTGGAAAGCTAATCTTGTTCAAACTCTGAACAAGAAGTTCTAGAAGTCGCAAACTGTGGGCCAAGGCGCTGTGCCCCAAAAGAATACATAGGAGACACATAGAAAGGTGGGGATTTTTCGTCTCTTTTTTCTTTCTTTTTTTTATGGCATCACTGGGTTTGCATTCTTGCAAGCCAACACTTCTCTGGAGCCAGAGCAGGGGCCCATTCTGTGTGGCTGGCCCTTCCAGTCTGCCCAGGCCCTATTACTCCCTACGGCCTAGACCTGCCCTCTCCATTCACCAATGTCACCTACGCATTGTCTGAAGGCACTTTTACCCCAGCCCTAGATCTCCCATGCCCTCCTCTTCAAGCAACTCGAGCTCATCCATTCCAGGCAGAACCGAAGGAAACCACTAAGTTAGGAGCCAGGTAGAGCTCCCCACCCTCTGCCTTGGTTTCCCTTTCTGTGGAATGGGGATATGATCTTTTTCTCTGGAACACCATGAGACAAAATGAAGAAGTGCATTTTTTTTTTTAATGCTTTGAGCTCCTTGGAAAGCAGGTAACATAAAAATTCAAGGTGTTATTATTAGAGAGTAAGAAATTTTGTTCTATGCTAATTAAACTCACACCTTACCACTTTACACACAGGCAAGAGCCAGCATGACAGCGTGACATGCTACCGAGCAGAGGAGCTCTGCCTGCGAGAGCAGGAGACAGGCCGACTCTGCCGCCGCACCGGCGGTGATGTGTGCTTAAATCTGCCTCCCGCTCCCCACCTCTCTTCCAGCCTGGCCTCCGACACCTGCGGGAGAGGCTGATGGAGCTCTCGGCTCTGCACAGAGCAGTGACTGTTCTCTGCACGTGTAAAGGAGTTGTCAAGCTGAGGTCAGGCCTGTGAAGATTTAGTAAGGCAGCCAACAAAGTTTCCCCACCACTGGGTTGCCACCACTCACCGATATGCCTGCGGGACGCTGGCGAGAAAACAGATATTTCTCCTGTGATGGCTTTAGCGCTCCTCTGGGGATTCGGACTTTGTCCCCCTCCACCCCCAGGGAGGCTGCTCGCAGGGCAGGTCCCAGGACCCGGGGAATCCCCGCGAGGGACAGTGGGCGCCAGTCCTATTGATCCGGTCGCCCTATGGTAAGGGACAATTGCAAAACACCATTTTCCCCCCTGCTTTTTCCAGGGCCAAAGAAGAGACTATCTATGGGAGGTAATGGAGCTGTCACTGAGAAGAGAGAAGTGGAAATTCACGGTTCTCTTGTGAGGCAAAGACATCTGTGTTATTGTACCCTACGCCAATAGTTTTTAAAACAAAGTCATAAAACAAGCTACTGTACATAAGAGGGGTGAAAGCTAGGCGGGGCTCCCCTCCCTCTGGGTGGGTTTCAGAAGAGAAACAAACCTTAGAAAATAATGAAGAGCGAGATGACAATGACTGACCACAGGACGTGACCCCGGGAATGGAGGTTAATGCGGAGACGAGCACCTCGGCCTCCCTCCAGAAGAAGAACCCTCTTTGCGTTCAGGACAGAGAGGCTGAGCCATGCCGGAAAAAAGGCTGGAGTGACACAGGCCAATGGAAAATGGAAGGATGCTTGGCGCTGGGCCTGCTTTGATGCAAGTCACCCCCAGAACTGTGCCACCCGCTCCCCAACACACCCCCCTCCCACGCACACACCTGTCCTGGGCGTCCACGCATGCCCAGTTTTCCCAAGTACCGACCCACTCACTCTCGTAAATAGCGGAGAAACAGCCCGGGCGGAATCACTGACTGCATTTTACAGATGAGGAAACACAGCCCAGAGAGGTCTCTTGGCTGGCCGATGCCACAGCGCAACAGGCCTTCTGACCTCACATCCGAGGAACACTTGAAGGACCTTCTGTGGTCTTCTCTGTCATAATAAGATGGTCTGTTTGTCCCTTTGTCATACCCACTCCCCACAGTAATATACACCAGGTGATTGGAGCCTCTTCTGGAAAACCAAGTGAGGCACTGACCCACACTGACGATTAGCCGGGGCCAGCAGAGCTGTCGTGCACAGCCCGCTGAGTTCAGCAGATGGACCAAGAGTTCAGAAGATGGACCAACCATCCAGATGGAGAGTTGTCCTTTTTGTTTCTGAGGGGTGTAGTTTGGGCCTTAGAGTTTCAGACCTCACACTTGGAAGGAGCCTCACTCCAAACTCTCAGAAGTATAAAGATCTACTCCCCACTCCCTGACAGATGACAATTTGGGCTTGTCTAAACTGGGAAGGTTTGGAGTCTGCCCTATCACAGAGAGCCCAGGAACAGCCCCCACCCCGAGTCTTGGCCACAGTTCTTTGGGTTGGGATGAAGACCCAACTGCCGCCATCCATAGACTGGCCAGTGACTTCAGACCCAGAATCAGAAGAGGAGCTGAGCCAGCAGTCTGTCAGAATTGAGAATTAGGGAAATGGGAGGCAGTGAGCTGCTACCAGTGAGCAGACTGGTTTCAGGTAACTAGGTCTGGTTAGAGCCAGAACCATAATAACAAGACCAAAACCACTACAAGCTGGTTTTGAGGAACAAAAGGAAGAGGACATTGGATGCAGGGTAGCATGCACTGTGGTTTGGTTTGAAACCCCCCCCCCCCCAGCTCAAGTCTGTATCAGCAGAGCCACAGTGGCTGCGTATGGTTGCACAGGCCATGCACTGCATACACTGTGGTATGGGCTCTTCTACTGGTGGTGGCTCCGAGGGACCCTCTGCCTGGTTTCCAGGACCTTGGGCTACATGCTGCAGGATTGTGTTTGAGCCCCAGCTCTGCCTCTTACTGGGTGACTTTTGCTGCCGCCTGGTCTCTCTTGGGGCTCAGTGCTCCCCATCTATGAAATGGGAAAGCAGTGCTAATTCTATTGATCTCAACACCGTCGGGAAGAAAAGAGGAGATTGTAGATGAGAGGGGGCTTTCAAGAAACTTTTTTAAAAAAATGCAAATATAAGGGTCATCATTCTTGAAAAAAAAAGAAAAAGGAAAAGAAAGAAACAAAGCAAAACTCTGTGATGGCCGTTCAGACAGGAAATGAGTGGAGTGAGTCACATGAGGCCAGGGTGGACACAGCTCCTAGGAGATAAGCTTCTTCTCTGACATCAAGACAAGTGGTTCAGAGCCCCGTGCAGCTATCCCTCTGCAGCTGGTGGCCCATCTCCCCCAGAACAACGTGTGTGGCCTGGCTCCCTCCTGCCCCTTCTCTGAAGCACTGTCCCCTGCCATGGGTACTTCCAGTCTGGGAAGCTTGTCCCCTGCCCTCCATCATTAGGATAGCCCACAGTCAATGATTGCCTGATCTAAAAAGCCAGGAACGTGGCCTCCAGTTGTGGTTAATGTGGTTGTGTGATATCCTGGCCACACTGGCTGTTAGTCAGCAAGATGTCCGGGCCATTCGGCCCCCACTGTCACCCCAGTGCAGGAAACCCACCTGCCTGTGTATACCCTGAAGGGATTCTAAGAAGCACGTGACCTGTGTTTCTCAGTTCCATGGCAATGGACATTTTTTTTTCATTATTTTCCTCATTTTCCCCATGCAGAAGCTCCTGAGCACCCATTCATACAGGGGACTCTGAAGGAGTGTGAGGGGAAAAAAGGAATCTTTGCAATGTATATTAGTAACATTTAATTAGCCTTGGATTACTTATTAAGTGACGATTATCCCTATTATGTCTGTCACAGATGAGCGACTACATACTGTCTCTGGTTTATGGGCCTAAAGTTCTCCATCGAGTGTCACAAATTCCCATTATGTTCCCAGCACTGGGCTTTGCATTTGGAGGCAAATCATCCCCCTCTGAACGGCCAGACATCCCCTCATTGACCTGGCAATGGAGGAGGGTTGGATCAGCCTTACCTCCAGTAAATGCAGAGGACTCGTTAGCGACACTCCTGAGGGGTGACGCCACCACTGGGAGGGAGTCGAGCCACTGTCCCCTGGGCATAGGCTCTCCCAGGGCATCATCCTCGGGGGTGCGTGTTGTCAGTCTGGGTCTCTTGGGTGTCCCATGCTTCCTAATCTTCAACCCCTTCATTTTCTCTTTGGAAAAACAGACTTTCACAGCTATACCTGAAACTTCCGATTATGGAGGAGACAAACTGGTATACAGAAGCCAGGACATCTATGCTATGGAAAGACCCTTTTTACTCAAATGTCCCCTAGGCCTCTGTCTCTGTCCGTGACCTCCTCCAACAATGCCCTTCACATAGAAGCTGGACCTTTCAGAAATATGTTGCCAGCCCACTGTGCCAGGTTACAATCTCCCCCCTTCGCGACTGCCCCGAAGGTCAAGGTGAAGCATGGACGGGTAGATGCCAGAATCCTCAAATGGCCGCAAACCCATCTTCAGATTTTATCATGAATTTATCATGGCTTTAAAAAAAAAAAAATGCATAGCAGCCAGCACAATCTTTGGTCTTCTCAGCATAGATGATCTTTCCAATCCCTTCGACTTAATGTATTTTGAAACGCTAAGCTAAGGTCCACAGACGGTCAGACACAGGGTAGGAAGTGGGGTCCAAGGGCTGTCTTACGGGAATGTCTGGTGAAGGGAGCGGACTTGCAAGCCACCCAGGAGGGACGAGGGCAGGTGAGGAGAGAAAGGGGGTGAGCGGCTCCAGACAACGCGGCCCCCGCGGGACAAGGACGAAGGACGTGGAAGCTGGCAAAGCACCTGGAACGTTTCTACCCGTCTCATCCTTTCCTGCATCTCAGACTCGGAGCTTTTGTGCAACGGAAACCAAAGCAGAAATGTGCACTTTGAGTGTAAATGGGCTCACCACACAAATTAAATGTCAATTAAAAAATGCGAAAAGATAACAAGGCTGACATCAATAATAGGAATCTAGCGTGACGAATTTGTCCTGCTCTAAAGTAAAACGCCATTCGTGGTGTTCAGGTGATATTAAGTTCCACTGAGCATGGTGTGTTGTGGTCAGTGGGCCTCCCACCTACCGCCGTGAGACCTGCGTGCCTGGAATGCACCACCTGCCCTGTGGCTTATCCTTGGGGACCCGCCAAGTCTCCCTTATTGGTCCGCAGCACCTGGACTGCACCCCTTTGGCAAACTGGATCAAGCCATACCATCAAACGTGGGCTCTGACGTCACAGAGGGCACTCAGAATGCTCTTACATAATTTGTGTGGATACACTTTCCACCCCTTCACACATATGAGACGCTTGTGATCTATCAGCTGAGATGTGAAATGTAAACCTGAGGCTCCCTTGATCACCATCCTTGACCTCTTTCCGACTGAGTGGCCTCTCGTCAGCACAGGAAGCAGAGTGGGGGGTTATTTACTTGAAGTCTAGAGCCCAGGGCCTCGCCCTGAGTCCTCATGCTTCCGTTTCTGCTGTGTGAGCTTGGGCCAGTGGCTTCACCTCTCTGTGCTTTATTTCCTCCCTTTGTCAAATGAAGATCAGAATGGTATCTGCCCCACAGGATTGTTGCGAGCATTGGAGGCATGTTAATATATGTAAAATATTTAGAACAGTGCCTGGCATGATGTTAGCACTGTATAATATTAACACCCATTATTCTTAGGTTGATGTGGCTCTTTCTAGATCATTTGTACATATTTATTCATGTACAAATATATTCAGGATGTTGTGTTGGGTTAAAAAATATTAAGATGAAACCATCCTCTGTGAATCTTTCTGCAACTCGCTTTTACTCTGAATCATCTGTGAGCTTCAACATTCCCTCCCCTGCATCTGCCCTAGACACCGGCCAACGGGATCCTATGGAGTGTTTACAGACCCATCAAATGGGGAGGAAAGGCGTCACAGGCTCCCCCTCTGTTCTGCTGGTCCACTCTGGTCCAGCCTTCAGAGCACGTTGCTGCAGAAGTCCCATACCCTGGCTTGGTCCTGCTCAGACCACCGGTTCCTTATTACGTTGCAAAACAACCCAGGTGGCCAAAGGTACTGAAAGGTCCTGAACTGAAGTTCATTTTAAATGCACTAAGACACAGAACAATCCAGAGGAAAATGAGCCCACTGTGAGAGTGTGTGTGTGTGTGTGTGTGTCCACGAGTGTGCACACACACACATGCAAAGAATCACGCCGGGATGGCTCCAGCTCCGGCCTTAGGGCACGTGTGGATGGCGCTGGTGGAAACAGAGCCACTTTCAGCAGTGACTGCTCTAGTTTTCGGCATCAAATACCCCCTGGTTATTGGCAATGAGGCACCATTTCTACCGTTCCACAACTCTTGCCCTCGGCTCCTCGCCTTACCTGATGAATGCGCTAAGTCCACCAACACAGTGTTTGGGGAATGGCAGGGGCCAAAGACATCGCGGATGGAGCCCCCGGCCCCCAGCTCCGTGCTGCTCCCAGAAAGATGGAACAGGATGGCGGGACGGCGGTGAGCATTTAACTCTACACTTAACTGTTCTCATTAACGAGCTCTCTGGTGCAGGTCTTCACAGCAACTCTCCGGCTCCCGAGGCTTTGTCATCCCACCCACAGCAACCTCTGTTAGTCAATAATAACAGCTTATTTAAAAATAGCAGCATCAACTTGTTTGCACGGTTATTATCGGTGCCTGGCTTCTATCCCCAGAAGACTCGGGAAAGGTGTGCGACCTGCTTCCTCCCGAGCCTCTCGCACTGAACCTGTTTCCAGATCTGAGGGGGGAAAGACAGGCGGAGTCTTTAGCAAACACTCACGACGTAATTGCCAGGCAGTTAGGGTCTGCGACAGTAAAATACAGCCGTTGGCCGCACGGTAGGTTCATTAGTCAATAAAGCATTGCCACGCGTTTTATTGAATTGTAACCCTATTTTGCCCTGATGAGGACCTTGTGGAGTTCCCTCCTCCAAATAAATCTGAGTGATTCATTTAGCATTCAAAGTCGGGTAAAAGGAGGATTTGGTCCCATTCCAATGCAACCCTACTCCATTAGCTATCTTTATTATTATCTGCCTCTGCCCCCCTCTTGTCAGTTTTGATAAAAGCTCATGTTGGAAATAAATCAGGATGTGAGGGGCAGGATGGGCCCAAGACAGCTCTCCTTGTAGAGAGCCGTCACCCCACCTGTTTATGTAGAAACTGATCCTGCCTCCACAGTGGTCCCCAGAAGGGCCCACGCCTGGTGACGAGGCCAAGTAGGCAAAGTCCCAGCTGCCCTGTGCCCTCTCAGCCAACTGGCAAATAAGAAGCTTCTCCTTTCTCTAACGTCAGACTCGAAATGAATTTAACATGATCTAATGAATGCTAGAAAGCTGTAAGCGCCGTTTCATTGTCGAGGCTGTTTATGGAGGAACTGACATTTTGCCTTATCCCTAAAATGCACACCCCAAAAGTCAGCTGGATATTAAAAAAAAAATTACAGAGTATACGTTGATTTTATTCGTTCCGTATTTGTTCAAGGTCGATTTAAAAATCAAAAGGAGTGAGAGATAGAAAAGCCACTCATGAAATATTGTGAAATTATGGATTGTTGTGAAAAACATCCCTTTTGCTTTTAGGAAATGTTATTTTTAAAGTGTAGGGAATGTGAAACTTTTTACCAGGACCTCGGGTCCACGACCTAACTAATTTTTAAATAACTAGCGGAAAATACTAAAAATGAAGGCGCATCCCAAATAGAGTAAGACAGGAAGACGGAGGAATCTCAAAAACCCAGCATCGAGGACACACTCCAACCTGCCAAGACAAGTGGAGGGACATCAATCCGCCCCTCCTCCCCATGCCTGGTCAGAGCCGCAGCGTGTCCGGTTATTTCCAGCACTGTGACACAGAGCCTCACTACCACGTTCTGGGGTGCTGTTGGGCTTTTGGACTTCATTAATGCCATGCTTCCTTCCCCAGCGTGGCCTTTCAGGCAGGCGCTCCCGCTCAGCAAGGTGCCCTCTGCAGAAGCAGCCACAGAAGCAGCCGTGGGAATGCATCAGCCAAGGGGGCCACGGATGCACCGTTTGCCTTAGATGGTTCTCTGGACAGCTGACAGTTCAACAACGTGAATTTGAATAAGAGCACTCGCGGGCAGGAACCGCAGAGATTTTTTTTTTCTAGCCATCAAGTGCCGTAAGAAAGTCTGTTACAGTAGCCAGAGGAGGCTGCCAGAGTGGGTTTAAAGAGGTCCAAACAAAGCCGATATAGCCAGACAGACCCGAGCCATGGACACATAAAGTGATGGCGATGGTTCCACGGTTTCAGGTGTTGATTTCCAGGAAGTGGCCCTCTTTGCCCTGGGCCAGACACCAGGAGGCGAGCCCGTGTGTGCAAGCAGTCCCTCGGCAGGAGCATTTCCCTCCCTGGGTCTCTTTCCCTCTGCTTCTGCCATGTGTAGCCCTGATGCCCATCACTAAAAAAATAAGTTCATAATTTAATTTGGGGGGATCGGTTGGCAAATGCTCATTAAACAACTGGGTCTTTCGAAATGCTATCTTTAGGTTTTTTTTAATTGACCTATTATTTTGCTGGCTCTGGCTGCCACAACCCCCACCGCAAACAAGGAGATCCTCGCTACCTGGACTTTCTTTGATGAATAGTTTTAATTAAAAAATTCTGTACCGTAAGTATTTTAATGTTACAAACATACCAAAGGTATGCAGTCATAAATTTAAAAACACATTTAAATTAATCTATAAATATGCTACAAAATTGACAGGGTATATTTAAGCAGGGGGATGTGGCATAGATAGCTAATGATGACAATTAAGAATCGTGTAAAATAAATGAAAATCAATACTCCGAACAGTTTGGGGGAAAGGGAGAAAAGAGAGGAACTAAAACAACACGTAGTTTTTCTATTAGGCGAAAAATGAGTGGCTGCTGGAGTCTTGAAATGTCTGCAGCATGGGAAGAAGAGTGGCTGGAGGGAGTCTTTGCACATCGTCGTGCATCGTAAAAACTCACGGGGGACCCTGCTGGGGTGGCTGGAGGGGCCAGCTTGGGCCTGGTGGCCTGGGAGGAGGAAGCGTCAGCTTCAATTCCTTAAACAAAATCCACAGCGTGCCAGTTACAGATCTGAAAGGAAACCATCAAATGTTTCTGAGCTCCGTCCCTAGACGCTGACATGCGGACACTTTCCTTTTTTGCACTCAATGGTCTGTTTTTTGCATTTTTAGCAGCATGACAAGTGGTGCGGGTGCTCGTGTCCCAGGAGGCAGGAGGGTCCTGGAGCCAAGATGACCAGTTAGCTAGTGCCCTCCACTAAATGGGTCTCAGAACGCTCTGCGTGCCGCCTTGTAGAAAGCATCATCTGCAAAGAGATGTGCGTGCCACTCCCACTGATCCGCAGAGTGCTTTGCTAAGCCGAACCAGGAGCTGTGCTCTAACCTTTATTACTACATTCATATTAACAGACAACTCTGCATCTTTCAATCATGTATTTGCCTCTAATTAAGGCATATTCACTTTTTTTTCCCCCTAATTAGGTATTCTTTGTTGCATAATGTTTGCTCTAATCTTTCGGAATCTTTCTCAATATCCAGTCATTACAGGCTCCCCTCCAATCCAACCAAAGCATGTTATTTTTTCTGCTAATTATATCCTCATTTGCAGATTGGCGCCTTTTCTGATTGGCTCTGTGCAGTAGTTGCTATGACTTCATTAGCCGCGTCTCCTGACCCTGTTATTTCTTGTGACAGGACTCGCCCCTCGTGTCCTGTGGTTCCAGATCCCTGGGTCACTTCTCGCCAGGGTTGAAATCGTGTCAAACACGCAAGGGTTTAGGGTGTGAGAATCACTGTTTCGGTGGCTAATTACTACACACAGCCACGATACACATTACTGCTGTTGGCTGGGCCTTCCTCTCCTCTTTCTTTCTTTCTTTCTTTTTTTTTTTTTAAATGAATGTTTTAAAGGTGTCATTAACAGGTTAGTTTCATTTTTTTTTTAAATGCGCCTGATTTAAAAAAAAAAAAATGTGTCTCCCTGCTCTAACTCCTAGGGAAGCCACCTTTTAAGCACAAAACCTCACAACCTTTAGTTTTGTATGGGGTGGTTTGTATGGGCCATTATAGGAACAGAGAACTCCAGCTCAACTCGGTTATTGTCAATCTCAAAAACGTTTGCATTTTAAAATTTTTGGAAGTGATGCTAGTAGAATTTTCTAATTCCGGGCATACACAAAATAATGAAAAAAAAAAACGAGCAAATTTTAAAAACAACATGAATTGCGTAAAACGCCAACACACTAACACAGATTGCAACTGTGAAGAAATAGCAAGAGGAAGCTCTCCGGGCAACCAAATTAACAAAAAAAAAGTTTAACTGATTAGACAAGATCTGTATATTAAGAGATAATTAAAACGCATGAATTACATTTGCATGCAATCTCTTTAATAAGCAGAGCGGAGGAATGGGTTGTGAACATTTGGGGGTACCCAGGGAGGACAGTTGTGGCCGTGATCCCCACTTTCAGATTCTAGGCCATCGGGATAACCCAATTTCCCAGGAATCAGAGACCTGGGAAGAATCAAGCCGGCGGAGTTTAAATGCAAGTTAGTTAATATGAAAAATGCTGTATCTAGTTGTTTGCAAAATTACTTTTGTTGATTAAAAGGCTCTTCAGAACTTCCGGCTGGTGAAAGGGTTTTAAATTGTCTAATGCTGATTGTGATTGCTATGCAGAAAAAAGGCACTGCAAAGCAAACCATTATATCACTGAATCTTTGTTAAGCAGGCCTTGAAAGTGTCTGACAGCATAATTAATCTTGTGATATGAACAAAGAAACCAACTCAATAGTATTGAAGATGCTTATTAAAAATACTAAATACCTTTTTCCACTTAAAAACCTTTTGAAACAGTGCGGGAAGTGGCATTACCTTTTTGTTTCTGCAGCATTTTCAACGAAAATTGATACCAGGGTCTACAGCGCAGCAGCAGAAACTGTGAAGTGGACAACAATAAGAATTAGCTTAAAAAAAAAAAACCCGACCAAGAGCGCAGACTGGGTTCACCAACCTGCCAACGGGCAGTGTTGACAAGTCCCTGTGCCAGAATCCCGCTTGCCCCGTTGAGGCAGACTGAACATTTGACAATCCTCCTTCAGTAACCAGAGCCTACAAAATCTGGGCCCTTCCTTGAAGTTGCTCTTTGCACTTGGGGAACTCAAGTGAGAACTGTGCATACAGTCATATAGGATTCCCAGCAGCTACTGAGACATAAGGCAGATTCGGATCCTTTTGGGGGTTCCTTTTAGTTAGGGAGAGTCTGCGTGCCCTGGGGAACTGAGCCGTGTCTATGTCCTGGGAAAATGACTGAAGCCCCAAGGAGCCACCAGCACGATATTTTTTTTTTCTTTTGTCTTGAAGTGTAGTTGACACACATGTTATGTTAGTTTCGGGTGTGCGACATCGTGATTGGACGAGTCTACACATTATGCTACCCTCGTCGCAAGTGTAGCTACCATCTGTCACCACACAATGCTGTTACAATACCATTGACTGTGTTCCCTACGCTGCGCCTTTCATCCCAGTGACTTGCTCATTCCCTACAGGAAGCCCATACCTTCCCTTCCCCCTCGCCCATCTTGCCCATCACCCCACCCTCTCCCCTCTGGACACCATCAGCTTGTTCCCTTATTTATGGGTCTGTTTCTGCTTTTGTTTGTCTATGTGTTCCTTTGCTTTGTTGTCTACATCCCCCGTGTAAGTGAAATCATACCGTATTTATCTTTCTCTATTTGACTTACCCCCTTAGCATAATACCCTCATACATCTTGTCGCAAATGGCAAGATCGCATGCTTTTTTATGGCTGAGTAATAGTCCATTGTAATATACACCCCATCTTCATCCATCTGTCTATCAATGGACACTTAGGTGGCCCCCATATCTTGGCTATTGTAAATAATGCTGCAATAAGCACAGGGGTGCATATATCTTTTCAAACTGGTGTTTTCATTTTCTTCAGGTAAACACAAAGCCGTGGAATTACTGGATCATAAGGTAGTTCTATTTTTAATTTTTTAAGGAACCTCCGTAGTATCTTCCAAAGTGCTGCACCAGCTTGCATTCCCACCAGCAGTACATGAGGGATTCTTCTTATCCACATCCTCTCCAACACTTGTTATTTTTTGTCTTTTTTGATTCCAGCCATCCTGACACGCGTAAGGCAGTCCACCCGCAGTCCTGCAGGCCAGAACACTGCAAGGAGAGGGAGGGGCAGTGTCTTATGAGTGGGGGAGGGCTTTCCCTGTATGGGATATTTACCCAGGATGGTGGCTAAAGAGAGGGCTGATATGTGACACATTTGCAGTCGGCAATTGCTGAGTAACTACAAACCACATAATTTCAGTGCATACGTCAATAAACATTCATTTAGCCCCCACATCTGTGGAATGACCTGGCGGGGTTGGCTGATCTTGGCAGGGCAGTTCCACTGATCTTGGCTGGGCTCACTCCTGCAAGTTAGCTGGACTCAACTGACCTCTGCTGGACCTAACTGGGCAACTCAGCTTCATGAATTCCTCATCCTCACTTGCCCAGGCATCTTCTTCTTATGGAGATGATGGCAGAATATAAGAGAGCAAATGGAAACGGAGGAGGGGGCTTAAGGCTCAGGCTCTAGCTGGAGGTTAGTGCCATAGAGTGACCAGGAAGTAGTCATTGGAACAGAAACTGTGCAGAGAACGTCAGAAGAGGAAATGAAATGGACCCACTTTTATATTTGTACTGGGCATGCTTATGTCCTACACTTTTTGATTAAAGAGAGGTTTAACATCTCATTATAACTCAGAGCCTTCTGCAAAGTAAGACCAAAAGGCAATTTCTTTACCTTGGTATTGAGGAAAATAAATTCAAAGGAACTATTGGTTTGCCAGAATGCCAGTAATTAGATGAGATGTATATCAGGAGAGTATGGATTTGAAAGGGGATGGCCTAAACCATCATTATTTGCAGTTGATATGTCCATCAACCAAACAAACACACAAAAGAGGAAAACCCAAAATCAAGATATTTCCATTTCCAGGAAAGATATTTCCATTAATAAGAAAGTTCAGCAAGATGGCTAATAGAACATCAAACCACAAAAATCAATAGCATTTCTTTTCACCAACTACAAACAACCAGGAAATACAATGAAAAAATAAGACCTTGTTCATTACAGCAACAACACCTGAAGTATACAGAAATAATACCTTTAAAACTCTAATGATAACACTATAAACATACCAATTCTCCCACACTTAATTCATAAATTTAATTCAACACAAAAATTCAAAATATCCAAATGAGGTTTTTAACAAAATTCACAAATGTACTCTAGCATTTAAAGTCAGTCTAAATTTACTTGAAAATTAGGTGGAGTAAATATATAAAAATAGTTCATTCAATAAATAAAAAGGAGATCAAAGAGGGAAGAATTGTACCGAAGATAAAGTAATATTACAAAGTCATAGCAATAGAAACACACAGAAATGGCAAAAATTAAATGGACCAGTAGACCAGTTGCACCACAGATCAAAGGCGAAAAGCCAAATGTATTAGTAGACATTTTTGAGAAAACTAGATCACTCAATACAACAAATATGAAACATGATCTCTTCATCCTCACATTCAAGTGGACTCTGAGTGAATTGAAATGTAAAAATGTGAGGTGTAAATATGAATGAGAAAAATATGTAATTGTTAGAGGAAATTAGAATATTACTGACTTTGGGAGAGAAAGTACTTTCTAAACAAAGCTTTAAAAACTTAAATGAGGGGCGCCTGGGTGGCTCAGTGGTTTGGGCTGCTGCCTTTGGCTCGGGTCATGATCTCAGGGTCCTGGGATCGAGCCCCGCATCGGGCTCCCTGCTCCGCAGGAAGCCTGCTTCCCTCTCTCTCTCTCTCTGCCTGCCTCTCTGCCTACTTGTGATCTCCGTCTTTCAAATAAATAAATAAAATCTTTAAAAAAAAAAAAAACTTAAATGATAAGCAAAACTATCTGACATCAAAAATGAAGGCTTCTGGTTCATTGAAAATACCTCGGATAAGTTAATAGACCAAAGACAGAGCGGAAGAAGATTTTGCAATATTTCAAATTAAGAAAATGTTTATGCTTAGATGGTAACCCCAGAAAGAAAGGGGGCAAATTATGTGTTCAGGCAATTTACAGAAAAGGAAACTTTAAAAGCTGACAAATATAAAAGGAGAGGCTGAAAATCATTAGTAATCAGAGAAATGCAAATTAAAATGAAAAGATGCCATTCTATACCTAATGCATTTGCAACTATTAGACTGCTAGAAAACCCCCCGTGTTTGCAGGGATGAGGGAATATATGATTCTTACACCATGCTGGTGCCTCCATGGCTACTCGGTCATGTTAAATGCACACACAGTCTATGACTCAGGTGGGTTCCCTAGCAAAAAGATGCTGAGAGTGTGGGGTGCAGGCTGGGACGTTTACGGGAGCACATGTTCAGACTCAATGGTCGGGGGAGGGAAATTGATGGGAGAAGCTGAACTGGAGCACTGTCCCAGCGAGGGCCTCAGTTATGATACTATCTTACAAGGAGCGCTGGAGCTGGGATGGCCTTTCAGAGCTGTCCCACCTTGACACAATGGGGCTGAGCCCAGGACCCCAGAAAGCTTTTCTCTTAATTCCCTAGAGGGCGACTCGGTTGAGAACCATTGGTAGCCAACTCCTCAGCAGCTGGGGCTCCTGTGGCCTTGAAGAGGCCCCCCATTGCAACCACTATGACCTTAAGATCCAGAAATGCTGCCACTGGACCCTTTTCCCAAAGATGTACTCCTTGATGGTCAGAAGGGACACATGAATGTTGGTCACAGCATTAATTGTAAAGGCAGGAGTTGGTGGCCTATATGTGTAGCCCTGGGAAGGTAAGTAAAATGTGAAAAGGTATAGTGATTCAAACAATGGATTATTTGTATACATAGCCCAATCTCTAGACAGTTCCTTATACCATATTTTCCCTCCATCTAACCCACACAGGATTGTGGTCTATCTATCTTCCAGGAAAGCAGGACAAGGGCTTATTTTCCAGATATTTAGAATTATGTTTTCCTATTTGAATCTAATTAAGGGCTTGTGAGGGACATAAAGAAAGAGGTTTAAGTTCTTTCTTCCTACTTTGAAGTTGGTGTGGAGAGAATAAGTTCAAGCATCGAGTTTGAGAAGATGCTGCCATTGGAAAATAAGCACAGAGAAAAAATCAGGAATTGGGAGAGGGAGGATGAGAGTGGTACTTTACTCCAGCAGGGAGAGAAGGCAATCGTGGAGGAAGCACAAAGTGAAAAATGCAGTTTTACAATGAGGAGAAACAACATTAAAGAAATACTCAAGTATTTTTAAACTGTGAAACTGCCAAAGAGAATTTGAGGCAGAATGTATACAGTGCACGTGGGGAAATGTTTTTTTATAGAAAAACCCAGTTTCTAAGATATACTTAACACAGAGTTGGGAGTTGGGGAATAGATTCAGAACAATGGCTTTGTTGAACTCCTAATGCCAAGAGAGTCCAAAAAGTGTGCACTCCTGGAATTACATGTACGTGAGAAGGTGTGTTAAAAATCAGCCTAATTTCCAGTGCTGATGGTCACAGTCAACTTCTGCTACTTCTGAAGAGTCCTGCTCCTCTCTGGGTCCCAGCTTGTCCATGTGTAAAAGGAAAAGGTCTGATTTTTTGTCTGATTTTCTATGACTTGATGTTAGAGAGTTATGAAAGAAAGTTGATAAAATTTCTGCTCAGGGAGCTGCAGCAAAACAGCTGGGTCCCATCATATAAGCAACAAATCAGTGGGGTTCTTGGCCTAGAAGGAATAAGAGGGAGGAGGAGGGAAGGGTTTAGTCTGGGAGATGGTGTGGGAGGAGGAAGAAAAATGATCATTTAAGTGGAGCATCTATCAGCATTTGCCATACCCTCAGTTAGGTGTAGTGTGAGCATCTCACCCCCTTGGAATAAGCCTAGGTTTTAAAAATAAGCATATAGATATTTAAATATTGTATGGCTCCTTTTGGAGATTTAAAAAATTTATTATTAAGGTATAATTGACATACAATGCTATAATATATGGCCTCTCTATGCAATCCAGTTACATCTTCAGCTGTTCAACTCAAACTAGCAAAAATTTCCTCCAACCAAGAAGGAAAACCAGGATTCTTGGACTTCTTGAAAACTTGCATATCTTCCCATAGGCACACAACTTGATGATTTAAGAGAATTTTAAGGTTAATTTTGATAAGATTTTTTTGAACTTATATGCATTGTTGGACCTATAATTGTACAATCGCCCCGGCATTTGTATATGTGAGCATATCCCGCTTTTATGAGACAAGTCCACCTGCCTTCACAGAGGTTGAAATCACAAAATATTTTCACAGTTTCCCTTGCAAATAGGGCACAGGGATATGAGTGTTTGGATTAATCTTTAATGAAACAATGAAAAGGGACTATGTGGAATCCATTCTGCAGATGGTGATGGCAGCAAGTATCCATATCAGATTTCCTGAGGCACCAATACCATAACAACAACACAAGGAATGGATGTGTAAGATCTGTGATGTTGGTGGTAGTGGCCATAATGTATGGGCTCAGCAGTGGTGACCATAGTGCTTCTGTGGAATTATTGGGTAATCTTTTCTAGTCACACAGTTCCTACATCTGGCTCTACAGCCCTTCTGGGTATAAAGGTTACTCAAAGTCCCTTTGAGGGTAATTTTTCTTTTCTTTTTTTCTTTCTTTCTTTCTTTCTTTCTTTTTTTTGGGGGGGTCTTAAATTAGCTTGTTTTGATTTCTGATGGTTGGAGCTAAAAACCCTCATGTAAACACGTACAGATATATTACACGTTAACTCCCATGCAAGATACAATACCACTTTTTTAAATGTTTGATTTAGTTCACCAGTTAAGCCATCTGGCTTTGTAGCTGTCACTTAGGAAGTTCTTTTCATTTTTTTTCATATATAGGGCTATTTAAATTTTTCATTTCTTCTTGTGTCAATTTTGGTAATTTTTATCTCTTTAATGTTTTTCATTTCTTCTAAGTTGTTGAAATTATTTACATTACACTGCTCATCATATTCCCTTATTATATTTTAAATGTCTATAGGATCTGTGCAGCATCCCCTTTTATTTCTCGTATAGTTCATCTATGTCTTCTCTTTGTTTTTGCTCAGAGTACCTAGAGTTCTATTGATTTTATTCATCTAGTCAAAGAATAATTTTAGGTTCATCGACTTTTTCGTTCAGTTTGTATATTTCCAATTTTGTAATTTTTTTCTCTTTATTAAAGCTTTTCTTTTTTTTTTTTTTAATTTATTTAGTCAGAGAGAGAGAGCGAGCACAGGCAGACAGAGTCAGAGGGAGAAGCAGGCTCCCCATGGAGCAAGGAGCCCGATGTGGGACTCGATCCCAGGACGCTGGGATCATGACCTGAGCCGAAGGCAGCTGCTTAACCAACTGAGCCACCCAGGCGTCCCTATTAAAGCTTTTCTTATACTTATTTGGGTTTAATCTGCTTTTCTTCTTCTAGCTTCATAAGTTATAAGCTTGTGTTCTTTACTTTAGAACTTTCTTTTTTTTCTTTTTCCTGAAATGAACATTTAGGTGTATACATACATTTTTTTCTAAAGAATCACTTTAGCTACATCTGAGGAATGTGGTATGTTGTATTTTCATACTCATTCAAATCAAACTATTTTGGATTTTCTCTGTGAGTTCTCTTTTGGTCCACACATTTTTCAGAAATATGAGAATGTTTGGGATTTTTCTGGTATCTTTGTTATTGTTGATTTCTATCATATTAAAAACACATCCCATTATTCCAGTCCTTTTAAATGTATTCATACTGTTTTAATGGTTTGCATGTTGTCTATTTTGATAAATTTTCTATTTGCAAACACACAGAAAACATTTTGTTGTTAGCCGCTGAAGTGTTCCAAAAATGCCAATTAAGTCCCATTGACTGATAATGTTACTAAATATTTCCATAAAGTTCTAAATTTTATATTTTTTCTCTTAATTACTGAGAGAGAAATGCTGAAATCGTTAACTATTCTTTGTATTTGTCTTTTTTCCTTTTAACTCTGTATTTTTTGTAGTTTGAGGATCTAGTTTCAGTTACAAACATGTTTATCTGATGTATCTTTTTGTTTTAAAAGATTTGGGATTGTATCATTAAGAACTTCTGTCTGTAAAAAAAAAAAAAGAAATTCTGTCTGTGATAATATTCATTGTCTAATTTCTCTGATCTTAATACAGTCATTTCAGTCTCCTTACCATTAGTTTTTACATTTATGTATCTTTTTTTGTCTTTTTGTTTAAGTTAGTTGTTATTATTTTTATTGTGTTATTATTTTTAATGTCAATATTTTCATAAATAGATATTAATCTTTGATATTCAGGAACAAGAAAATATAATCCCAATGAATCCTTCATATCTTAAAAAAGTAATTATCTTTTAAAAAATAACTTTAAAAAGAGTATTGTATAATTATTCATCAATTTATGACTCTCCTCATCCCTTTTTAAAGATCTGATTTTCAACTTCTTGTTTTATTCCTTCTACCCAACAAAACCCTCTTTAATATTTCTTGTAGTTTTTGCATATGGTATTGTTTCTGCACAAAATGCCCTTCCTTAGACACCTGCCTGGCCAGTTCCCTCATCCCTTTTTGTCTTCTGCTCAAATGTCACAGTCATCTGAGTTCCCTTTAGTCACCTATTTAATATTGTAATATCTTGTTTCATGGACACTGTATATAACCCCTTCTTGTTTTATTTTTCTTACAACACTTAACACCATCTGACCTGTCTGACAATTTGCTTTTTGCATGTCTCGCTGCAGGTAGAATGTAAGCTCCATGGGAACAGGGAATTTTTTGTATTTTTTTCCCTGGTGTGCCTATATACTAATGCCTAGTGATATTAATACTGGTGACAGTCCTATCACTAGTGCCTATAACTGGGCTTTGCATGTAGTAGATAATCGAGTTATTTAGTCAATGAAAGAATGAAGCTTCTTTCTTATCCCTCCAAGGAGCAGAGATGTCCTTCTCAACTCTTAGTCTGAATCTATTCCCAACTGTATATAAGACTCTAGGACAAGTCAACTTGTTCTATCCAGGCAGTTAACTTATTTAGTGCTCCATCCAATACTGTGCCTTGATCCAATTATTAGATCTGTACTGAATGTTCTCTTTCAGCTCAGTCCAACGTTTACCAAAAACTGTCTCAGAGCCAGTGTTTTTCCCAGCACTGGAAATACAGAAGGAAGAAGGTACAGATACTGTCTCAGACTTCCTATGAACCTCTGTCAGGGAGTCTGGTAAGGTGATCCCTGAACACGAGGTCAGGTGATGCCATAGAGGTATGAATAGGGGATGGGGCTAGAGTTGATGGGGAGATGTCCTGAGAAAGCTTTACAGAAGTGACAAGTACACTGGGTTTTAACAAAAATAAAACAGTAATTTATTTGCATATGAGTACATATCTAAAGTGGAATAATTTGACAGTTAAAACAACAAAAAACCTGTGCAGTCCCAGGTTAATGCTTGCTGGCCAGAATGTGGTTCAGAGCCTTCTGCAGACTATAAAATTTATTCAAGCCATGATAGACACCATCCCATGCTCTGCTTAAATGTACTTGAACCAATGGAGTTTCTGCATCTTCAGGACTTATCCTTGCTCTGCAGGTGACAGGAAAAGCTCCTGAGAGGAAAGTTCTTCCCATTGGTGAAGGGAGCTCGCCTGGTTCCTGCAGGGGGTGAGTATTTCAGAGCAAGCATAATAAACTCCCTTAGACAACATCTGATTTCCAACAGCTGTACAACTTCTGAGGCTCTGTGTTCTCAGCACGGCCACCACCAACATGACATGCTCAGGGTTTTAATGTTTGGTACCAGAGATGCTCTTGCCAGAAGCTCTTGATGTAATCAAGATGAGGCTGTCATGGACTTGCACAACGTTAGGGTCTGTGAATAAGAAAACTCATCCAGCTCCACTTTGGGGCTCTACCTCTCTCAGGAAAATAGCCCTAGTTTGAAACCAGTTTCTTGGGTCAGTTCCCACTTTTGTGTGTACCAAACAACAACCCCCCAACTTTGCCTTCCTCCACCCAGCCCCACAGACATATACCCTAATACCCTCAGCTTGTCCCTAATCCAGTAAACAAAGCCTCAGCAACATATAAACATGATTTATGAAAAAAGATCTTTCCCCAAATCTTCTTGGAAAAGCAGCGTCACAGAGCTGTAAGCAAAGATGAAAGACCACACTTAATAGAACCCACATCTGCACAAGGAAGGATGCAACTTGGGTCTCTGCCAGCTTCAATCTCAGACTTTGTGCGCCAGACTGAGGATAAAATTGAAGGCCAGCCTGTACCGAGTGCTTCCTGTGGGAAGTGCTTCCCCGTGGCCAGCTTTCACCGATGTTCACAACCATCCAAAGGCATGGGGAACAATTTCATCTGTATGTTATGGGGGAGGAGACTGAGGTTTAAAAAGGTTAAGTAACTTATACAAGCTCACAGAGCTAGTGCCCAGAGGAGCTGGGACATGGGCAGCATGAGTGGAGAGAAAAATGTTGACTTGGGTCCCTAAGACCCATGTCGATGGACAGATACAGACAAAGATTTAGAAAGACAAAAACAAACCTGGGCCTGATTTGTTTAATTAAGTGTGTCTCCATTGATCCAGTTGTATGGGTTGCTGGTAGTTCTCTACTGTACTATGTCCTGTTTGGGTACCACCTGTTGACTAGATGGTGACATGGAGCCTGGCATGCACCACACAAGACAAATGAGAACACCTGGGAAACTTTTGGGGTGGGGAGAGGAGGGAGATGCTGCATCCCAGTGAGCCCAGTAAGAGAGGTTGTTCTGTGTGTAAGGCTGTAAAGGCCCTGGACCCACACATCGTCCCCACACAGGTTCCATACCAGCCTGGGTAGGATATGGTTCCCTGCCTCTTGGCTTTGGGACTGGCTGCATTAGCCAATGGCATGTGGATAGAAATGAAAGTGAACCAGATCTGAGACTTGGTATTAAGAAGTCCACAAGTTTCTGTTGACCCTCTGATATCAGCATGGGGAGGCCATGCCCCAGTTAACTCTCTGGGCCAACAGGATGAAGGACAGATGAAAAGAGCCATGCCAGGAAGCCTATGACCCCAGCTCAGAGCAGAGCTGCCTGGTTAAGCCTCTTCCAGATCAGCCAAGCCCTGGGTACATCCTCCACACAGTTGATAGTACATAACTACTGTTCAAGTCCATGAGTTTTGGAGTTGTGTGTTATGCAACAATAGCTAACTAATATATGCATACCTTGTTCTTGCATTCTGAATCCCTGAGATAGTGTAGCTGCTCAGTAATTGTCAGTTGTTTCAATTAATGGGTGCAATTGCCTTTTTCTTTTAACCAACTCATCATCATGTCTAAGACCTGACATACACTGTGATATACAACCACATGATTTTGGAGGACTGAAAATGAACAAGGCAAGACAAAACTCTTTCTCAGTATGGGTCACTAAGTGTCTAAGGCCCTAGGAAACAGGACCTGGGATCATCAGAGCCCTTTAACACTGCCAGGAGGCAGTGAATCTAATCACACACCACGGTATGATGAAGCTACCTCCTTCATCTCTTACTGGACTCTAGTGGGATGAAATGAACCAACCAACATGACAAGGCACTGATTTGGATTCCATGCTGATTCTGGATGCATGGCCACCTCTCCCCTGGAGCATGAGTCTGACCAGAGGTTACTGGTATGAAGTCAGATCCATCTTCCCTCCTAGTTTTTCAAAGGCGGATTTCCAGTACATCTGAGGGAACGTATGCCTTCTCAGGCTGGCCTAACACTGTTTCCCAAGAGCAGCATTCTGGAAGGTGGACCATCAGGTGGAAGAAGCATTCTTCAGAGAGTTGCATTCCCATGGGAATGGTGACAGCTTGAGCTTGACGGGGAGTCCTGTTGTATTCCGAGGTGTGAAGGGAAGGCATGAACCGTGCATATGCTGTACCATACAGTTTTGCCTACTGCTGTTTGTAGCTTCATTGTAGCTGTGAATGCTCCGTTCCTCTCCTTTTCACCCTTGAAGATTCGCGAACATACAAGATTGGGCTGTGTGAGGCAGAGCATCCCCCGCTTGATGGGCAGGGGAGAATGTGGGTCTGACGGCTCTCTCCACTGGGGCCGATGGGCGTGTGTTAGGGAATCTCAGAGCTTGTGGCTAAACAGCCTGTCCTCGCTCAGGCAGTCTTTCCACCATTGCAGTGTTGAGGTTTTCGGTTTCCTTGAGGGTTTTTTAGGGGTACAGATTTTACAAAGACAAAACGGGAATGAAGACTATCCAGTCAGAGGCTGTGTAAACTGAGACATGGGTGGAGCTAAGGGAAACAGATTGATGGCCCATGTGCATGCTACCCAGTTTTAAGGATGCATCTAAGTGGATGTAAAAACTATAGCCTAAAAGCCACAGATGTGCTTCCATCTTTGTCAGATAGGACAAGAGAAGCTTAGAGACTCTCTTCTGCCTGTGAGGAGGGAGAGAAAGACAGGAGGGGGCGGTGGGAGAGGGGAGGAGAACCAAAGAGAAGGAGGAGGAGGAGGGAGAGTGGGGAGAGAAGGAGAAACTCTTGTCAAAATCTTTTTAGTGCACAGAACTAATTCTGTTCATCTTGGATTTGGTGAGCTGGATAATATTCTGTGCACGGCTCCTAAATGAATTATTAAATGTCAACTCAAGATGGCTTAACTAAAATATCCAATTTAATAACCAAAAGTATCTAAGGTAACAATAACAATTTTACAGGTGAATGTAGAGTTGTCAAGTCAAACCATTATAGACAAGCTTTTGGGGTTTCCACATAATCTCCCTCTACATCTCATCTTCTGTCACTAAATACCCACTCAGGAGAGAGCATGTTCCATTTCAATAAAGATCATGCCTCCAGTGCAGGCTTCACTATTCAGATGGAGGCAGCAAACCTTTTTTTTCCCCCCCTCAAATATAAAGCTAAACAAGATCTCAGTCACAACCACCAAATCTTTATTAATGCATTCCTTGTGCTACTTCTGAATATTAATAAAAATTAATAATTAATTTTGCCTTTGGCATTGCAAGATATACTAGTTTTAATTAGTGTACTGTACTCCTATACAATTAAAAAATAATTGATGTCCACGCTTGTTGGCGGTGTCTGTGATCTTCTTTTCTGTTGTTGTCAACAAATGCCTTAAAAAACAAGTTCAAGAATGTTGTGCTGTCCGCTTGATTTACACACCCAAAGTAACAGGCAAATCTTTTATGATGAAACAGAACAGTTTTCTGTTTAAATTATACACAAGTATATTAACTAGAAAGAGAAAATTAAAAGCTGATGGCTACAAGGAATAATGGAAAGTCTATAAAAATGTTTTATCTATCAACAAATTTGCCTGGAAAATATCAATGGTTGGCACCATCTCTCAGCTGAAACATGGAGAGGCCATCTTGGATTTGTTATGTCAATTCCATCAAGCATTTAATTCCGATGTCTTCCTTAATCAGCTTTAGTTATTTAAATTCAGCATATCATGTTACTGTTCTACTACATCATTTTAATTGTGCCATGAACTACTTTATTATAGAATGCTGAAGTATCTCCCTGTGTCTCCCTCTTCCTCCTTCTTTCTTAACAATGCAGACTGGAGAACTCAAGAGACAATGCCTATGGGTAAAGGGGGCAGGGGGAGTAGCTTCCTTCAAAAACATTTGTAGATGGAATCTTGAACAGATACAAGATGGGTATTGTTTTGGAAGGAAATAATGTAAATCCCGTAACACATGTGTTTCTCGAATTTCTTTCTCAGAGCCGGGATTCTTATTTTTAAGAGCTCCCCATTGCACAACCATGAATATACTTGTGATACCAAGAGAGGAGAGATACCCTAAGAGGAAGCCGACTTATTAAAGCACAGGGTAAAGAAGAAAAAGGCAGTACAAGGGCACCTGACCTTTGACTCACCGGTTATTGAGTGCATTTTAAGGCAAAAAAAAAAAAAAAAAAATCACAAATCGCTGCAAATGATTCAAATTTTTTTTTTTTTTTTAAATCAGGTTAATGATCTTAATAGAAATCTTAAGTTAAAAAAAAAAATAAGCTACACCAAAGTATCTGTCCTAAAAATGGAACTTTGGTTTATTTTCCAGAACAGCATCGCCTTCATGGAACTTACCACAATCTAAAATTATGTTGGTCATGCATCTGATTACTTGTTCATGATCTGTGTCTCTGAGCAGAATCTCAATGCCACGGAGGCAGGCACTCTATCATTTCATCCACAGCTGCGTTCACGGTGCCTAGCACAATGCCCAACACAGAGCTGACATTTAGCCAACATCTGCAGAATGAATTTATTAGTTCTGATTAAGAATACTTTTTTTTTTCTTCTTTGAGTCTTTTGAATTTTTTTTTCTCCATGCCCAGCAAAAGGTGAATGGAAACACAAGCTGTGGTATAACCGTATAATGGTCTATTACTCAGCGATGAAAATATAAACTACTAATACACACAGTGCCATGAATGAATCTCAAAACAATAGGCTGAGCAATACAAGGCAGTTACCAAAGTGTATGATCATGGCATGATCTAAGGCATATGGAGTTCTGGAACAGGGAAAGCTAGTCTTCGGTGAGAGAAATCAGAGCGGAGCATCAGTTACCTCTGGAGAGGATTCACTGGCAAAGAGGCATCAGAGAATGTCCTGGAGTCCTGGAAATGTGGATCTTGATTGAGCTGGTAGTTGCAATAATGTATACATCTTGTCAAAATTCATCACATTGTACACTTAAAATCTGTGCATGTATGGTATGCAACTTTGCCTTAATTCTTAAAAATCTTAAGAATACATCTTTCCTTTTTCTAGTCCATTGGCAAGTGAAGGAGGAAAGTCAGAAAATGTATACAGTTGAGAGGCTCCGGAATTCTTTTCTGCATGTCACCACCTCCTTCCACAGGTTCCTAGAAGTGCTACCAGGCAGCTGAGTTGACAGACATTACAGCCTCTCCCTCCTACTGGTGCATTTTCTTATCTGGTTTCACTCTGACCTTGGGGCTCACAACCTGCTTCTCTGGTCTAATGCCCAGGTAATGAAAGCAGGGGTTTCTCCGTCACAAGATTAGGTTTTGGATGCAGAGAAGTGCCTAGTTCCTCTGCCAGAAGCTGTGAATAACACTCTTAACAGCCCATGCAAATGCTGTGGTCTATGTCTGCATGCCCAGCTGGTCTGCTGATCAATTTTTACTTCTCAAATTGGGTCACTGAAAAAGGATGGAGCTTTCCATTCCTGCCATCTAAATTCTCAATGTGATCTAAATTCTATTAACACTGAGAAACCTGGAAATTCCAAGGCCAACCCTCCAGCTTCCCTCAGACCCCCCTTCAGAAAGGCCTATTGACCTATTTTCTTTTTAGACTCCCTTTCTTTTAATTAAAAGGCCCAAATTTCCTGGATGTTCATTGAGGATTAGCTTGAGAATTAAGATGCTCTGCGTCACACAGAGAACAAGCCAGTGAAATGATGAGCTATAACCCTCTTCTAATCAGAACATGACCCAACAGAAGGGTCTTCTTGTCCAAGAGATCACCACGCAATGCCCTCATGTCCGTAAGAAGGACCAAGATTGGCGAGAGCTTCCTGATACCATGCCGTGGTGGGGGAAGGGTGGTGGATTTGGGGGCCTTTGGGAATTCTCTGGAGCTTCCTCTAATAACGGTGTCTTTCCTTCTTACATCACCTGAAAGGTCCTGATGTTTTCATCCTGACTTTGTTTTCCTATTTTCATTGAGTTGTGGGTGATGGGTTGCATCTGGGGCTTGCTTTGCATGTCCCACTTCACTGTTGTGGGTTGGTCTTTGGGGTGCCCAGGGACTAGTGGGTGTCTGAGCTCAGGTCCCTGGGGAGCTTAGGTCCACTCAGGGACCTGGGCTCCCTGAAGAGAGTTCTTCACCTGACTGGAAGCTCTGGCTTCTCCAGAGCCATCTCTTGGGACAAAATTTGTTTGGTGTTCCTGATGCAAGAGCACAATTTTGTTTGGTGTTCCCAATCTAGGCCATGTCTAAAGGATGTTGGGGGACACACAACACAATTCCTCAGGCAGTACCAGCACCTAAGCACTAAGAGGAAACAGGATGCTGGGTTGGGCCAGAGGGAGAAGGTGGTGCAGGGAGCTGGGACAACTGGACATCATCTTGGAGGAGTAAAACTCGGGCTTCATCTTCAAGGAGGGGACAAGTTCAGGGGGAGGAGGGCACTGTAGGCTCAACAAGCCAAGGAATGTTGCCCAGTGAGAAAATGGGCCTGTTTGTGCCAAAAACAGTATCTTTTCCTAAAACTCAGATATTCCCATCTCAGTTCCACCAGCTTTGTGATACCGCATACCCGCTGACCACGTATGGCCATCCAAGAGGGACAAAGAAACAAAGGGACCAAGAGCTATGTGTGGCAATAACCACCACACAGATCAGGAAAGGCCTCAGGGGTGCTGATTCCGCTCTCTGTGCCCCACCTGTGAAACTGGGTCTGTGGCATGGGAAAGAAGGAGAATGTTAATGAAGCTCTTAGCAGGTAGTCCTTTGGTATGCGGGAGCTAGTGTTAAGGCTTTCTAGGTTGGAATCAAAAACTATTATCTGAAATAGCGGGCCACCAAAAAAATGACTTTTAAAGCATGAAAACAACAGAAAGTCACAAAATAATGCAACCTGGCCACTCCGGTGGATTCCAGGCGAGCCCTTACCTTGACCCTGAGCTTTACCGGCCATTTGTGTGCTCCCTGAGCTCCCGAGCCCATTTCAGCAGCACCTTCCACTAAAGAAGCTCATGCTTCAAAACAGGTACTGAGGCAAAAGTCCAGGTACAATGGCCCTTCAACCCCAGTGTTGCTTCTAAATCTAGGGCCCAGGGCCCAGGGACATACAGGGCTTCAGGACCTATAGGGACTTCCAAGGCATTTTCAGCTTGGAGTGCAGAAGCATTTGGCCCCTCTGAGGTCCCAGCCTTCCTCTGCTCCTCACGATCCTCTGTCCTCAACAGCATGGTGGGCTGGCTGCTGTCTGTGGGTCCTCTGGGTGCCGCCGGGGGGTAGGCGGGCGAGAGGGGGCTTCTCCAGTAACGGCAGCAGGGGCCCTGAAACAGCCAGGCAGCAGTGACCACACAGCGTGCTGAAGGCTTTCGCACGGAGCCCTCCTTACGACCTTCCGAGGTGTGACCGTTTGCTTCACCCTTCACCCACTCCCCAATACTAAACTGTAAGCTCTGGGCGGTCAGGAGTTCGGTGAGCCTCCGTCCTTACAGTGCCCTTGTATACTGGATCTGGTATACAGCTAGTGCTCAATAACTATTAATTAGAAAAACAAATAGTCTCATTGCATAGGTATGAATGAATGTCAAGTCTTCCTTGAGCCCAAAACCAAGTCCAGCTGTCATGTCCCAGGAACTTGAAGCCCTCTCGGATTCCTGTCCCCAACCCTCTATGTCCCAGCAAAACTAAGGTTCCTTCCTCCCTCCGGATCCTTCCTCTTCTGCATATCCCAGCTGACATGCTTCTCCCTGTCGTTGGTCACACGGGCATCTGTTCCCTCCACTGGATCTGGGAATGCGCGAGGACAGCGGGTGGCCCTGGCCACCGTCAGGGAGTGCTTGTAAACAACCAGGCTTGTCACTCCCCAGCCTCGCCTTCTAACAGAGCCGACCAGTGAGTGGGCTCCAATCCTGATTTGCAACCATGATCATGGAGGGCCTGAGTTACATTTGCCAAACTCTTCCCTAAGGTGGCCTTTGAGAAAGCAGCCAGTCGTCCATCATTTGAAAGGGTTCACTCTGTCACCACTGTGGAGAGCACCCCGGAGTGTGGACACGGGGGGGCCTGGCGGGGTGGCTTTGGCCTCTGATGGAGCTCACGCTGAGTGGGGAGCATGAGGAACACCTGCCCAGTCCAGAGAGAGGTCACAATGAGGGCTAGCAGGCTGGCCTGAAGGGGTTTGGCTATTATTACACGGGCTGGAATTCTTGTGTACCCGGCCGACGTAGCAGGATGAACTACACAGATGGAAGTTTTATGATGATAGGATCAGTTGTAACTGAGATATTTATGGGACAAAATGACAGATACAAAACTGCAAAACTTGCTTTTATGCCTCTCATCCTTTCAAAGGAAAAAAAAATGATTTTTTTTGATGAGGTGATGGGTCACTTTGAAAAGAGTTTATGATTTCAATTACCTAATACCTGGTGAACTTCTAACATGCGAGATGAAGTCTCTCTATGCTATTAAAAAAGACAAACTTTGTTTTCCAAGATTGCGGCAAACGGATGCTTCCTGAAGAATCCTGATTGCGAAGATCACGCTTTCCCCTACCCTAAAGAAAGATCCCGACTCTGCCAGGAGGAAGGGGCATCCAGGTGGCTGTATGGCACAGACATCTCCCCAGCCATTCATAAAACACCAGTCCATCCCATCCAGGAGAGCCTAAACCCTGAACTGAGTATGTGTAGAAAGTCTCCAGGATAAAACATAGCATTCTCTTGCGGCAGAGCACAGAACATCAAACTGGAAAACAGAGCTGAGGTTTCAGGAGAGTCGTATGGGTAATGGGACTGTGGCCACTGCCAACATCCTTCCTTCAGTCCAGGTGACAACAGAGAATGCAGCATCCCATGGGAGTCTGAGGTCAGCCTTCCTCTCCACACCCGGCCAGTACCACCTTTCCTGTGCTGGTGGGTGTGAAATTCGGGGCCAAGCCAATGCTGGTGGTGTCTGCAGTGAAACATTAGGAGCTTGAAACTTGACCTTTCTTATTGGCTGAGGTGCCCCTCATTACCCACGTCCAGAGCCCAGCCAAGCCCTGGGGCCATAAGCATGTCTCATGGGCCAGCCATTCTGCAGGCCTGGCCTTCGTTCAGGTTCACAGCAGTTCTCCAAGCGGACACACTGCTATCCTCATCAGCAGAGGATACACCAGAGGCCCAGGAGAGAGTGAGTGAGCTCCTACCCTGTCTATCAAGTGAGGCCACATGCATGGAGTCTTTACAGGGGGGCTCTGAGAAGTATCGCCTTCTCACCTTCTTGCTCAAGGCTGCACCGTCATGATGGGGCTGGGGTTTAAAACCCAGCTTCCCTGTGTCCAAAAGATCCTGGGGAATAGGAGATTAAGGGTAGACGAGGCAGCAGAAGTGTATTTCTCCTTCTGTGGCTGTTCCCTTATCATGCTGTCCCTTCTGGGGAACCCTGGAGGGTCAGAGTTGGGTGGGCTCATCTCAATATAGAAAGATGGGCTCCAGGGAGGAGAGAAGTGAGGCAGTCGTGGAGGAGGACTGCAAACCAGGCTCCTTGGAATCGCAGGCCAAAGCCTTTCCACTGTGCTCTCTGCGTCCCTAGCACCCAGCCCCTCTCGCAGTCTGATTACCGTGAGGTGTTTGCAGGACACTGGCCTTTCCTCGAAATGTGTCATGTCTCAGGGGAAAACATGGAAGGTGAGTGTGGATGCAAGTGCAAGTCTGTGTGTGTGTGTGGTGTGTGTGCATGTGTGCTATCAAACCCAAATTAAACTCTTTTACTGTATTTTATCAGATCGATCTTCTGTGCACTCCTCAGCAGTGCCTCATTTAAATAAAACTTCTATTTTTAACAATCCTATAAATAGAAGTCCTTATTGATCAAGGCCACGTGGGCAAGATGCACTTTGGTTATCGCTGAAGCCTGACGGGTTAACCGGAGGGCTGCCGTTCATTATGTGGCAAGACACAATGCAAGACCTGCCGGTCCAGGCTCTAGACGCAGTGCACTGGGCCCCAGCAAGCAAGTTCAGCAGGGCGGTTCTCAGGATTCCAATTTGCTCTCAACCTGCCATTTCACAACCCCAGAAGGCACCATGAGAAGGATGGAGACTTCCCTGGCTCCAGCCATGTCCCTGACGTTGGTCTTTCACTGGGGCCGTGAAGGTGTTAGTCCCAGAGCACCACAAAAGCTGGGTTGTGTTATCCTTGGAGGTGAAGCCAGGGAGAGGTGAGCGGCCCAATGGTTGCGTCTCTCCTGCTGGAGATGTTGGATTAACCACACTGAAGAGCAGCATCATAAGGCCCTACAAAATAACCCCCGTGCCCGGGCCCATCACTTTCAGGCATCGAGTGCTCCGTCCTCTCTCCGACCCCACTAACCTGTTACATCTTCACCTTTCCTGACATATTTTCCTCCACTTGGCAGCAGAGATGGAGGGCAGCTCTGTCTGCACGTGGCATCAGAAGCTCTAGGATACAACTGCAGAGAGGCTCAGGCCTCACCGTGCGCTACCAGGAAGAGCCGTGCGTGCATTTCCACACTCAGACCACCCTGGACAGGCTCTGTTTGGAGTTTGGACATGAGCCCAAGAAAGATGAGACAGTGCTCCCTTGACCTATCTGTCCATTCCCCATGTCCTGTCCCCAGGGGTGATGGCCTTGTTCCCCAGACCAACACAAAAACTGCCAGCAATTGCACTATTGGGTATTTACCCTAAAGATACAAATGTAGTGATCCAAAGGGGCACATGCACCCGAATGTTTATAGCAGCAATGTCCACAATAGCCAAACTATGGAAAGAACCTAGATGTCCATCAACAGATGAATGGATCAAGAAGATGTGGTATATATACACAATGGAATACTATGCAGCCATCAAAAGAAATGAAATATTGCCATTTGCGACAACATGGATGGAACTAGAGCGAATCATGCTTAGCGAAATAAGTCAAGCAGAGAAAGACAACTATCATATGATCTCCCTGATATGAGGAAGTGGTGATGCAACATGGAGGCTTAAGTGGGTAGGAGAAGAATAAATGAAACAAGATGGGATTGGGAGGGAGACAAACCATAAGTGACTCTTAATCTCACAAAACAAACTGAGGGTTGCTGGGGGGAGGGGGTTTGGGAGAAGAGGGTGGGATTATGGACATTGGGGAGGGTATGTGCTTTGGTGAGTGCTGTGAAGTCTGTAAACCTGGTGATTCACAGACCTGTACCCCTGGGGATAAAAATATATGTTTATAAAAAAATAAAAATAAAAAAAAAAAAACTGCCTCCGAATACAATAGCGTACTTCCACAAGTAACATAAATTACAGTGTTATAAAGCACATAATGGGTAGGGCACCAACTATATAATGTAGCTAGACTAAATTCACTAAGCTTCATCTGTCCCTCCTTTGGTGTAGCTCCTACAGGCCCAAGATGAAGGGCATGATTCCATGCCTTTCCTGCAGGCCTGGCTCCTTACTGTGTGTGAGCCTAAACACACACACGCACACACACACACATGCACACATTTGGCCACAACCATCAGTTTACACACACACACGCACACACACACACAGCCATAGCAGAAGCACCATTTTACATGTACTTTGTTATATTAACCAAAATAAGCATCAACACACTTCTCTCCAAAGTATCAATGAAGCCTGTAAAAAGTAATCTGTCTGAGTACTCAACCTGGGTTTCTCCAGGAACAAAGGGTAAAACCTGAATAGGTATTTGTTCTACCACCAAGGAATTAACAGGTTCGTACTGGTAGGTGTCTGTCACAGGAAAAAGGAACTATGTATCAAAGGCATAATCATATCTCGTTTAGAGCTGTTTGCTATCTGCAGGCAGAAATGATGGTTTTCCCATTTCCCTCAGTTCCATGGAACTTGCAGATCTCACTGGGCACAAGTACAGACCAGAGCCTTTGGCACTAAAGACACTATGTGGACAAGACCCCTAAGCTCTCACTGAGGCACACGGCGCTCTCCTCGTTAAGAGTGGTGCTGAACCTGTCATCTTTTATGCTGTAATACAGGTCTTCATAAAGTCTTCTTTACTGTTAAATTTTAATAACTTAGGTTATAGGTAGGATAGAAACAATATCAAAGTGGCATTTAAAAGCAAATCTATTAAATTTTAGGGTACCTGCGTTACATGGTTGGAGACATTACCATTTAGATCCTGTTGGGGGAAATGGCCACCCAATGAGAGAAAGAAAATTGTGTACTTTGGAAAACACAATCCAAGTCTAATATCCTGTGTGAGAAGAAATTCTCTGCTCATTACCAGGAAGATTGTTTTTATCCTACCATAACTAAAGTTATTAAAGTTTGAGAACTGTAAAATACCTGATGAGAAACTGCAGAGGACATGATAACACCTAGGATCTGGACCGGCTTTTGCTGACGATGAGCCGTACGTCTCTATTGTGCAGTAGCGCTGTGGCCCACACGGCACCCCCTTGTGAGTGTGAAATCACTAACTGGTAGAATAGTAAGTGGGTAACCATGGTAACCATGATGCTGTCCAAAGAAGGAAAGCATTCCTGGTCGGATTAAAGGGAGGACTTGATATCTCAGCCAAAACCAGAGCAGTTTGACCCACCTTCTTACGCTTGCCCAGGACCGTCTTCTGCCCGCATCCTCTGTGCTGTGGAGACCAGGATGCTCCAGCGAGGACAGAAGCACGGGCAGCACCTCACACGTGAGGGAAGACAGGGGAAGCACAAGTGGCTGACTCCAGGCACCCAGCCAACAGGGGGACAGGTGCACCCCCATGGACCGTTCCAGCCACACAGCTCATGAGGGTTCAGTAGGAACTCTGGGCATCTGCAAACAGAGACTGAAAAGCCAATATGAGTAGCCAAGGATGGGTTGACTCTCTGCTTTTTTAGTGGTGGGGTGCTGAAGTTATTAACTGAGACCTCTGTGCAAAGCTAGGCTGTTGCATCAGGTGCAGCTTGGTGGGACTGTGAGCTAAATGGTCTTCATGCCGTTACATAGGATGGCTCACTTTCTAATGAGACATTCATTGTCCTCTAAAAGCCCCACTTTAAAAAACATTCCAGACATTGTCATATATTGTTGTAAATCAGTGGTTAGACTCACCTGGGGAGCTTCTTAAAAATATTGACAGCTGAGAGCCACACTTGGAAATTCTTATTTATTCATGTGGAGTGAGACTTGGGCATTCGTATGTCGTACAGGCTCCCAAGGCTATGCCAAGGAGCTTGGCTGGAGAACCATGAACTTGGAGCAACAGGTCTCCATCTTGCCGCACACTGGGCCCACCGCGGAGCTTTGAAATACCTGATACCCTGACCTACACCCAGGAATTCTGATGCAATTGTTCTGGAGATGTGGCCTGGTTACTGGGATCTTTCAGGCTCCTGGAAGATTCTAAGGTTCAGTCACAACTGAGAACCACTCAACCTTAGAGCCTTCCTGAGCCAGTCTCAGCAGGTGGAAAAAAAGCAAAAGAGGGCTTCAGCTGTGTCTCTTGGTGATGCCCACAGAGGTATTACAGTTGCAGGGAGGGAACATCATCTGGTTGAATGTGGCAGCTGGACCTAAGAATGTCTCAGAATTTCTGCATACCCCAGCGTGGTTCAGAGAGAAGGAGAATTGTTTCCTGCACATGCAGGAAGAGTACAAAAGTGCCAAGTGAACTTCTATTTCCCTACTGCATTTCATGAAGTCCCAGAGCAAAGACATGGAGTGCCCACAGCTAACTGAACCCCCAGTGGGCACAGGAGCTGAGACAGGGCTGGCTTCCAGTGGAGGAAGGATGGTGTTAAGGTTGGAAAGGTATGTCGGGACCAGGTGTGAAGGGATACCAGGTAGACGGATCTGGCTGTCTTGCTCTAGGCAGTGGGCATCTCTGAAGGGTTGAGGGAGCACCTAAGTACCTGACCTTAGGAGATTTGCAGGATGTGATTTAAGGAGACAGTAGAATAAAGAGAGGCTGGCCAGGAGCAGTTGTAACACTTCAAGAAGGAGGTGAAATTTGCCATCTTTTTTTTTTTTTTCCCTTACAAAAACTAAGAACGTCCACTCAGAATTCATTCAGGGTCTATGATCTCTCACAGGTCTCTCTTGATATGAATGATAGAAATGAGCTCAAAGGGGCTGCAAACTAGGCTGTAGAGAAGGCATCTGGGAATGGTGGGCCCTACAGCAGAGTGTATTTGGTGAGAGGTATTCCAATTCAGAAATGTGAAAACACTGTGTGAGCCAGACACTATATCTCCCTGGGTATTGTTTGTGCTCTAACTTAGAATGTGGATGTTGGATTGAATTGGGGCGCCACCCCAATTCTCTTGCAGTTCCTCCTTCTCCTTAATAGGAGGCCCCATCCTTCTACTCTTCCATTCCTTCCATCTTGTTCTCTCCAGTCTTCACTGGGGAGAGGGACTGGGGGCGGGGAACCTGCATGAGGTGATGTGCGTAGACGGGATAAAGTGGATGGATGGCCAACACCCTCCATGTGCTAATGGCTGTGGGTGGTCTGGGCACCAGCCAACTCGGGACCAGCCTGGTAAGACTGCTCTGTGCTCTACCCCCAGGAAAAAGTGCAGGCACCCCCTACTACCAACCCATCCACAGTCCCCTCTCTACTCTGTTACCAGCATACAGTTACTCACAGCTCCATGTCTGAGAGGGAATGGGGAGGGGAAATGGCTCTATTAGCAAAGTATTGAAGATTGACCTGCATCACTTTCCTTTAATTATGTAAGAATGTTGTACAAATCATTAGGTAAAAATCTGATGTAACTCTTCTTTCAATTAAACACAATGATGGAAGCAAAGTCTGTTGTAGCGTGCAAATTCCCCCAGAGAGCATCCTTTCTGCAGACTGGAATGTCTATTAGCTTTCTGCCAAAATAAAGGTCACCAGACGGGAGCTTCCCCCACCCAAGTCTTACTTCCTTGAACATGCAGTGTAATCAGGCGAGATGTGTCACACTCGGGAAACCAATGGCGCAATTATATTGAATATGCCCAGAGAATTGCAACCTGGTCCCCTACTCTGCCAAGGTGCTGGGACCTGGCTCAGAAGACAGATGTCTGATTCAAAGGACTCCCAAATTCGCAGAGTTCATCCTTCCTATAGTCCTGATTTAAGGAAAAGACATATAATCCCAGTGCCTCATCTGAGTACCGGAAGCTTCCTCTGGAAGGTATAATCGGCAAAGAGTACATAGAGAGTATGAATCTTGATCCACTAACTCATGAGTGCAAGAAAGCAACCTTCTTCATTTTTCTGCAACTGAAAGTCTAATTTGAGTTTTCATTCTGTTACGTGGCAAATTAATCTCAGGTAATTCAAAGCTCTTGCCTGGGATTGGCCTAAATTCCAGAAAATTATACAGAGAGAAATGCTTAGGGGAAGCAAAGGTCTAGACTTGGTCTTCACTCCAGGCTGCCGTCCACCAAACAGACATAGTCCTGACTGATCCTTGGTTACCCATCTAGGCTGGTCACAGCTCACAGCCTCCAGCTCATGTGCACAAGAAATAGGATCCAGGACATGTTGAAAGATGTCTTAACTTAGCCAGCCCAGCATCTACCGTCCTTACTTCTAGTAACACCTCATTGATTTTCTTTTGGGGAAACTACCCATTCTCACCTGTCATGTCAGATGATTCGGATGGGACTGAATCCACAGCATTCCAGCTCTAGGAGGGAAGCTATGACTTCATTAACCTCCCCCATTTCACTACCCTCACCAACCTGAACGGTTCGGAGAAGAGCCCTCCAGAATTGTCCACTGAGGGTGTCCCTCTTGGAATTTGGCTGGAATTGCTGGGGAAGAATCACTATGTTCTGGGGCGCTTACAAAGCTAGGGATTGCTGGGGGCAATTCCTGGGAGACGTGGCATGAGAAACAACACGATACGGAACACCAAGGAGCTGAGGGATGGAAAGACATGGGAGGGGGCGCTGTCTGGTGACATTGTTGAGCTCCTGGTTCAGCAATGCCTGGAGCCATCTGTACCCTATACTTTTCAATCAAACAGAAGGCTAATTTCCCTCACCTGTTCAGGCAATTTGAACTGGGTTTCTGTCACGGGAAGCCTTAAAAATCTGAGTAGAACACCGTAGATCTAAAAGTGCAAATAATTCTAGCTCAAGAGAACTAAGTTCAGGGCAGACCCAGGTGTAGGGGGATTTGAAGCTTGCACCATTTTAGAAAACATCTTTGGGAAAAATAAAAATATATTACAGATACATAAATAGACACAGAGTCTTTTTATAATAGGAAGGGACTCATGCAAATAAAGGTTGTGAAATTTATGTTTCCCTGGTAAATGGGAGGCCCAGGGACTGGTCTCTACTCTCCCTATTGTAAAAGCACCTAAAATCTTTAGGTCTGTTTCATCATCTAAAGCAAAAGGGCCAAGGGGCGCCTGGGTGGCTTAGTCTGTTAAGTGTCTGCCTTCGGCTCAGGACATGATCCCAGGGTCCTGGGATTCAACCCCACATGTGGCTCCCTGCTCATCAAGGTTCTCCTTCTCCCTCTCCTGCTGCCCTTCCTCCCAACCCCCACACATACACTCTCTCTCTTTCTTTCTCAAATAAATAAATAAAATCTTTAAAAATTTTTTTAACTGAAAATAAAGCAAAAGGATCAATCTAAGTAAAATTTATCCAGCTCAAAAACACCATGTGTTCATAATCTTCACTGAAGAAACGACATCAGTTAAAATTGTTGTTGGGTGTTTTTTTTTTTTTTTTTTCATCATTTGCTTGGATGAAAATGAAAATCTCTCTGTCTGTGTAAGACCTGCCTGGGCCTTCTGATGGGCCTGGACCTCTAACTCACTCTTCCATACCCGCCTCTGCAACCCATACCACTGCTCTGTTAATACCAGCCTAGAAGCCATTTGCTTCTGCCATCTTGGTAGGCCCAGGGCTGTGAGGGAAAGGGAGGAGGCCCGTCTTGGGAGAATAGTGCCAAGCTATTGTACTCTCTTAGGAAGTGTTTCTTGCTCAGCTGTCTGGGCAGAGAAGCTTTCTTAAAGAATGTTTTCATACAAAATTTCTAAAATGCTGAAAATACAATAAGATTAACGGCCCCTGGAGGCTATGGCTTAAATATTTTATCTTCTTGGATATCAGTTACACTGCACTTTCCTCCAAGGATCTAAAGTCTTTTAAATATAGCATCTAATTAATCCTCCTGTCATCTGTGGATGGAGCAGCATCATTACCCCGATTTCACAGGTGAGGACACAGAAACTATGGGACGGGTATTACCAGTAGAAACAGCCCGATTCCCGTCAGTGGAGACCCTAGCCACACCAGTCGTGGACTGCCCAGGGGAGACATGTTCTGCAGTACCCATTCAGAAGACGCTACTTCTGGTCCGTACACTGCATGGCATTCAGACTACCACAGTCCCCAAAAAAGATATTGAGGAACGTTGGGGACATCTGTGCCCCAGAGGCACAGACAAGGTCTCAGAGAGCCAATGACTGACCTCACCAAGAGGTGGCAAGTTCAGGATCCAGATGGCCACATCTTTCACAGAGCTGCCAATCTTTCACAAAACACAGGTTATTTAAAGACAACCCCTTTATTCATATAGCCATCGGACTAAAATGATGTTCCCCCCACCCCAAATAATGAGAAAATAATGCAGATTACCATTAGCTTCGGCTTACCGTGTGCCTCCCACAGACCAGGCAGCATACCATTCAGTGGCCACACAGGATCCCTCACCCCCAGCCCTGAAATGTACACACCACCATCTCACCGTTTCAAAGCAGAGGCAGAGGCTCCATGAGTTTAGACTGGTTCTAACCAGGGAGCTGGCGGACAGCAGGACTGAGATTCTCTCCATGACCATTGTCCTACTGCTCTTCTGTTTCATCTTTCAATCATTTGGATGACGTAGATCCAGCATTAAGCAACATGGCCCATCACTTCTGGCGACTTGTGCCAGAAACACACAGAAGGAAACTCAGGAAGGAGGCATTTCCACTGATGACAAGGACTTCATTGTAGCCTCCCCAGTGCCATTGCAGGTGGGAAGGCTGGGGCATGGGGATTTAAGAGGCATCCGTTTAATGGCAGAAATGACCCAAAGAAATCCTTCAAAGAAAGGCAGGGCGTCATCGTCAAAACTCAAAATTGTTCAGCCTTAATACCTCTGGTCCTGCCTCCTTTCTGAATCCAGAGCACCAACCCCAGAACCAAGGTCCAAAGAATGTCCCCAGACATCAGCTCCAAAAGATTCTCACTTTTGGCTTGTATGACAGCATCTAGAGAGAGAAATATAACAGAGACGAAGGGGAGGAGAGAGATTAGAAAAGGAAAAGAGATAGGCATGAGGGAGAAGACAATATCAATTGATGGGTGGATGGATGGACGGACAGACGGACGGATGGATGGATGGGTGGATGATGCGCCGATAGATAATAGATTGATAGATAATAGATGATAGGTCGGAAAGAATGAACAAAAGACTGAGGGAAAGAAAGAAAAGGAAGGAGGGAAAAGAAGGAAGGGAAGAATAAAAAGAAAGAGGGAAGGAAAGCGAACATGGGTGAGCTTATGTCACAGAAAGAGGAAAAGCAACAAAGACCGAAATTCAAGCCCCCAAGCAAGAGAGGGAGGCAGAGAGTCAGAAAGGGGTGCCGGGGAGAAAGAACAGGAGACGGAGACCCTGGAAGCGAAAACCCAGCACGGAGACAGGAGCCTGTGACCCAAGTTGTAAAATGACAAGGATCGAGTGAGCAGTTTTTAATACAGATAATATTGTCCGTGTAGTCTATAAATATAAAATTAAATGCTGACCTCTCTGGTCCATGTCAAATGTCCAAGCCAGTGTCAGCACATATTGTTTTTATTTGTTTCAAGAGAAAATAGATCAACAACATTAACCTCCCAATGAACAGAGAATTGAATGAATTAAAAAGCAGAGCCATAAATCGCGCTGGTTTTATTGGCACCGTGATAAACATGCCCCAGGCTTCTCGGGGAGTGGGGTCTGGGATATTCTCAACACCCCGCAGCCTCTTCGCCACCAAGAAAGGAAAAGAGATATTAAGGCCGGGGCCCTGGTCTCCCACCTCCACCACCACTATCCATCACCATATGACAAAGACTCCAGCACACGTTTCGAGAAATATTGGAAGGGAGGAGAACCCGGGAACAGGGCAATTTGGAGAGGCCCTCGGGGATCGGGGGTGCCCAGTGGCCCCCCAGCCAGCTGTATTTGACAGAGGAGCTGTCAGGGGAGAGGGAAGTCGTGCCCGGGACTTTCAGAGCACACCTGGAAGGCGGGGGCCCCGTCCAGGGTGTGCAGGCCAGCCACCCCCCACCTGCGGTCCAGGCTCCAGCTCTCTGCGGGCCAGCTGCTTACTCACGGCAAGAGCTGCTTGCCAATCAGGGAGATGCATTTTTATTTCCAGCTCAGGAATTCACACCAAAACACGGGCAGTTGCTAAATAAAGCACCCTTCCTTTGACAGAGCCCGTTTCATGTGAACCTTCAGCACCAGCTTCCTGATGAATCTGAACAATTCTTAATTGTAGAGCTGAGCTGAGCTCAGGCACTTGCAGATGGGGGACAGAATGCTCAAGGGAGCCACGCTCTCAGCCTTGCCGGTGTGGCCCCAGGAAGCCACGCACAGAATTCCCAGAGGCTCAGAGCTTCCCGCTGTTCTTTTCCCTCTTCCTTTATTAACTTTCTCTCACAGGGCTCTAATTCTGGAGGTTGAGAGGCAGGCAGAGCGGAGATGGAATAAATTCTCTAACATCTCTGCTAGACTTTTCGATAATCCCATAGCTGCCACCACCAGTGGAAAAGGGGAGGACCTCTTGATTTGGGGAGAAGAATCTTCTAGAAAGGAAGGACATAAAAAGCAACATAAATCAGACCGAAAATAACTTTCATTTATAAACAAAAGAGATGTTATATATTTATAAACCAGAAGTAAACAAATGGACTAGATCATTAAACTCAAAAATAATTACCCTTTGGAGCAAATTTACAAAGCCATACGGATTCTTTAGCTCTTAAAATATTTTCAGAGAAGTGATTATTTTATAAAGCTATCATGTGCTATATTCAATGTCTATTGATTTAATCACACATTCTTTAAGTATGTCACCGATGGTGACAAAACCCAGTCAGATGGACCTCGGAGTTCATGGGGCTCACGGACGGAAGTTTTTGAACCAGTTAAGACTACGTTAACTTAACGAGATCAGAGAACGTCCTCCCTGACCACACGAGGGGACCTGGATATGTACGTTGGCATTTTGTTCTCAGCCTCTCAAGTTAGGATTTTGTCCTTTATCATAAAAACAGTAAGAATAACGGCCAGCATGGTGGGCTTCTCTTATATAAATTCATTTCGTTTCCACAACACCCCAGTCAGGCAAAGTACCAGTGGTATGTCCAGGAAACTGAGGCACAGAGAGGCCAGACACATGCCCAAGGTCTCCTGATAAATGGCAGAGACAGGGTCCCAGCCAGGCCATCAATAGAGACTCTGTTCTTGGTCATTCTACAATACTTTTGTTCCATTCTAGGTGCTGCCTGGCAGCAAGCCAAGCCTCACATCATGTCATCTTAAGGGCACATTGGATCTCAAAGAGATGTGTGTACCCCCCATGTTCAAGGTAGCATTATTCACAATATTC